>NW_027436827.1:0-169986 GCF_047716275.1 Strix uralensis
GGTCCGAGCACAGGGAAAGCCAGGCAGAGACTTGCCTCAGAACAATAAATATACAAAGCCTGCTACAGACCTAAAGGATGGCTGTGCAACGCAAGGATGTTTGAATGAAATATTGTGATTAAAAAAAGACAGCACAAGGAAAACAGAAATTTATTGAGGACTAAAAGGGGTGAGAGACATAAAAGGGATGGGTGCATAAAAAAAGGGTCATAAAGTTCAAAGACCACATAAAGGACAAAAAAAAGTAGAGGCCAAAAAGGCTACAGAAACTCAGAATGGAAGGCTAGAAGGGACATAGAGACCAGAAAACTCTGGAAGCCAAAAATGGGGGCCAAAAAAGGCGAGAAAAAGAATGAAGGCGCTAGGGAAATTATACACCACAAAAAAGTCAATGCAGAAAAGGGGTGTGAGGTGTGAGAGGCATGTGAGCCGAGGAGATGGGGACAGAGAACAAGAGGCAAAACAATCAAGTCCTCCTTGCCGCCGCCGCCGCTCTCGCCGCCCTCATCGCTGCTGTCTCTCTCAGCCTCCTTGCCGCCGCCCTCGCCACCGGCCTCCTCGGCATCGTTGTCAGCCTCGCCGTCCTCCTCAAATGCAGTGGGAGGCCAGAGGTCAGTAGAGGCCACAGAAATTGGAGGCTGGAGAGCAAATCTAGGCAGAAAAGTGTAGATGTCAAAAAGAGTGTGAGGTGTGACGGGCATGTGAGTGTGAAAAGGGCTGGAAGCCAAAAAGGGGTGGGAGGAGGTGGGTGAAGTAGAGATGGAGAAATCACTAGAAAAGGAATGAGGAGTCCTGCAGGGACAGGGCAGAAGAAAAACTGGGTCAGGGAGCGAGACCAAGGGAGAGAGATAATGATGAGTGGGGAGTAGAAAGAACAGAGAGAGAGAGAAATGAGATGTGGGGGGAAAGGAAGGTGGGAGGGAGAGCAAGAGACCGTGAAATCCAGAGGGATTGGAGAGGATGAGAAAGGGGGAGAGGGAGAAAGGGAGAGGGAACAGGACAGAGAGAGGGAGAAAGAAAAGACCGTGATGGGCTGGAGGGTGAAGGGGAAAGGCCACGGAGCAGCACAGAGTGTAATGATAATCATGGGACAGGGAGCTGGGCACGGGGTGATAGCGGGAAACAACGCGACAGAGTGTGGTGTGGGGCTCTAGAGGCAAAGTGTTCAGGAGAGGATGGAGGACAGAGAGAAGAAGAGAAAAGGGACAGAGAGCAAGGCAGTGATGGAGAAAGAAACAGCAGCCACCAAGAGATGAGGAGAGGGACAGAAGCAAGGCAAGGAGGTGGAGAAAGAACAGCAAGCCAGCGACGGGAAACAGGCCAGAGGGATCAGGAAAGAGAGGAGGCAGGCCAGAGGGATGTAGAAGGTAGGGGAGGGACAGGGAGCCAGAGAGCAGGAGACCACTGCGGAAGGGAGAGGGACACAGAGCAGGATGCTGGTCTGGAACCAACAAGAGCAACAGAGGGAATGAGAGGAGGGACACGAGAAGAGACAGGGACAGAGAACAAGAGGCGAAGCAATCAAGAGTTGAGACAGGGAACAGTGCAAAGTGTCTGAGAGAGGACAAAGTGAAGAGGGTGGAGGACAGGGACAGCAAGCAACAGGTTGCGGGGGGCAGCAGTCTGCGAGATTACAGGATGGAGGGAGGAAGAGAAGGAGGCAGGGAGAGAGGAAGGCCAGGACATGGAGTGGCACAGACAGGCACTGAGAGGGAAAGTGTGGCAACTGAGGCACGGACTCTCCATTGAAGTGCAGAAGGAAAATCCTTTATTATTACAATGATACATACTTACGCTCTCGCTATGCTCTCGCTTCCTTAGCTCTTCCTTCATGATAAGCAAAGCAGCAGCTAGATGGTCATCAACACTCTTATCCCACAAACAGTTCCATACCACACAGGCAGTCTCGGTGCTGCCATTTTCTTCACCACGCTAACACAGCCTGGTATCTCTCTTCGACAGCCTGTTTCTCCTCCAAGCCTTGCTACTTCTCCAGGCTGGCGCAGAGCAGAGCTGGCGCTTCTCCAAACCAGTGCAGGACAGAGTTCCTGCCTGGCTGGCCAAGCGGAGTTCTTCTGGGCAGAGTTCTCCCCCTTCCCCGAGCTCCCCAAACTGAGCTCTCTGGCTGAGCTGACTGGCCCATGTCCACTTGGCTCTTAAGTATTGAATCTCCCACAGCTGTGCAGGGCTGACAGACCAATGCTGACTTGCCTCTTAATCATTTACCAGTAACACATGATTTGGCTCTTGACATATTGAGTGTCCCACAGCTGCACAGAGCTAACACTCCCACAATAAAGAACCCCAGGGAACAGACCAGAGTACTTGTGGGGGAAAATGCCCATCAGGACAAAGAACTGGAGAAGGGAATAAAGAGCACTAGGCTGCAGGAGCAAGACAGGAAGAAAAAAAAAGGTAGGAGAGGGAACAGGACAAAGGCATCTAGAGAAAAAGGAACAGGGAGGGCTAGAAGAACAGAGAGCGAGAGGGAGAGGGAACAGGAGAGAAGAGAGAGGAGAGCAGAGGTAAAGGGAATCCAAACATATCACAGCAGTGTGGGATAGAGAGGGGGACAGGAGAGAGCCCAAGAAGCACAGGAGAGATGATGGGGCCCCGAGGGCCCGGGACTCACCACAGCTGTCGCTCTCCGCACTGCCAGGGAGATTTGCCACTTCAGATCCTACTTGCTCCTTCTCTCCTCACTTCCTCTTCTGTAGCTCCAGTCCCTTGGCTGTCCCCCGCCTCAGCGAATAGGCGGGTGTCGCTCAGCTCTTACAAGACGAGGCGTCCTACACACGCAGCCTCGCTCGCTCACACACTATGCAGCCGTACCGTGCTTGGGGTGACGCACGCAGACCCCGGGTGCACGGTGGCGGCCTGGCCCGCTGTGGACTATGAAGAGGGCTCCTTCCTCACCCAGAGAGGCAGGGTCTCTCTTCCCACAGTGGAGGCAGCTGCTGCCCAGGCGGCCTTGACTTTCTTCCTGTTTCTCAGGCCTCTCCAGCTTCAGCTGTGACAGCTCCTCTCCAAACATTTGAGCCCGGTTTGCACTGAACCCTTGGCCTTGCATGCCAGGAGTGGCAAGGGGACACAGAGGCCAGCAAATAGTGGAGACCAAAGGGCAGGTAAAGGGCAGAAACTTGTGGAGTACGAAATGGGGAAAGGGACTGGAAAGGGCTGGGTGGGCAGAAAAGGGTCCAAAGTTCAAAGAGCACATAAAGGCCAGAATAAAGGAGGGGGCTGAAAAGCTGCCAGAGGTCAGAAAGGGAGGGTGGAAGGGAAATAGAGGCCAGAGAAATGTGGAAGCCAAAAAGGGGTGGGAGGCTGAAAAGAGCTGGGAAGAAAGTAGAGGCTAGGAAAAATTGGAGGCCAAGAGGTGGTGGGAGGCCAAAAGCAAGTAGAGGCCAGAGAATTTGGAGGCCAGAGGGCAAATATAGGCCAGAAAAAGGTAGATGCCAAAAAGGGGTGCAAGGTGGAGACACAGGAACAAAGTGAGATGCACAGAGAGAAAGAGGGTCAAAGTCAGACATCCAAAAAGCCACACAGGAACCAACCCTAACTAATAGACTTTTTTTAAAGCTACATTACAAAACAGCTTTTACTTATTTGATAACAGTAGAACCAGGAGCAAATATACCTTTATTGAAGCTACGTTAAAGCATAACTTTCATTTGCTTAAGAAATCTTAGAACCAGAGCAAAGACACTTTTACTAAAGCTATATTACAAAACACCTTTTACCTATTTGATACACCTTGGAACCAAAAGCAAATACACCTTGATTGAACCTACTTGACACCAAGACTGATGCGCTTCACAAACCCTAAAGCCCTAAGGAGGAGAGATTTCCCTACCCCCATGACCTCTCCCAGCACTGATGCTCATTTCACACACTCCTCTTGGCATCATGTCTCTCCTACCTGGATTCATCACTATTTAAATACCACTATGACACACAGGAGACCAGGAACACCGCTCCCGGGAGGCCTCCAACATTGCCCGGCCTGCAGAAACCCCAGCCCTACCCACTCTGCGTCCAAACACTGGCGCTGATCATCGCCTCGCAGAGCGGCCGGGACCGGGGAAAAAACACCCAGCCAGGGGAAACAAAAAAAAAATCCCTCGCTCCCCCACCTGACATTTTTAAATTATTTTTTTCTAAATACTCAAAAACCTCAACTCCACCTGCAACACAAAGCCAATGCATAAAGCAATCACACCCAGGGAGACCCATTCCAAGCACAGCACTCCTTCAGTTACCCCACAAACCCCCCCCTCACTCTCAGCTCACCCACCCGCCACCTGACCACCGCAACAGTTCTCTGCCCCACAGCTGCAGCACTCCTCACAACACAGCTCCCAGAGGCCTCCAAAATCCCCCTGCCTGCAAACACCACAGCCTGAGCCCAACCTCCACCCAAACACTGGCCATGAACATCACCTGACAGAGCAGCCAGCACCAGGTGACCATCAACCAGGTCAAGGAGAAACAGAAATTGCCCCGCTTGAGAGTTTCTCTACTATTTTTGAAAGACAGGAAGAGCTACCTCTACATTCCATAGACCCTGAAATGAAAGACAGCCTCACATACAAGGATAGATACCTTCTAAAACTAACACTCATTCAACATCTACTCTATCCAACCTTCACCTCCCGGAGTGGCAGAGCAACCCAATTCCATAACCATCCCTGGAACTGCATCATCACACACCTGAAGCCATCGCCACCGCTCCACATGATTCCACACCACAGGCCCCCACAGTTGGGAGCAGAGGAATACGTCCACCACTCCTTCTTTGCTTCCATTTGTACACTCCATCAAATCTCCTGGAAGGATTCGCTTCTGGGATGCCAGTGGCCCTATGGCACCAGCAGCAGACAGAAGAAGGAACTCTAGAGCCTGCTTGGTGATAACTACTGTCTATCCCCAAAACCAGCCTACACAACCTCCACCCAAACAGGCCACGCTCACCACCACACTACCATCCCCTGCTTGGGCCATTCCACCCCATCTGGAATGGCTACAAACACACAAAGCAGCTCCACCTCAAACACACATCTACATGCTCCACAAACAGGACCTAAGGATGCAGGACTACCACACAGGCTAGAGTTAACGCCAGATCAAAAGACACGCCTGACAGTACATGCAATAATGCCAAGGCCACCTGACACAGATGCCCCGGTGTGGCCTGCTGTACAATAATGCCAGAACTCTGGATGAAAGATGGGTAATAACACCCCAGTGACCGATGGAGACAAAATGCTGTGAAAGACTAAAAGCTATGATGACGCAGCGGCTTCACCCTTCCGACGCCACGTGCGTCACCTGCAAAAACCAAAGTACCACTTGCTGGGATACTGCCCAAAACTACAGCCTGCCCACACCCATAACCCTCTCCCACTCCTTTACCTTGTGTGCTCACCCACCCCACCTCTGCTGGTCACAGCTTGTCCTGTGGAGGCTTGGGTACCACCTGTAAGACACAAACTGCAAGGGATGCTTCTAATGGCACCAACAATACAGAACCTGAAAAATAACTGCTAAGCTAGTCCCAGCTCACCTCGCTCGACTGCCCTCGGCTGCCACTATCCTGCTTTACACCTCCAAAATAAAACACGTTTATAGGGTGGTCATAGAGCCACCACTCTCATCTTCCCTCCGACGCCGTACATCAACTGACCTTCTCACAGCGCTCCGCTCGCCTCCTCCATCGCCCTTTGGTGCCCAGGTCTCCCCACTGCACCTGCAGAAATGGTGTCAAACAAGTCACGTGGATGCTGAGCGATGGCTGAACAATTCCAGAGGTCTCATTTCCATGGAGGTACACCACCTAGATCCTCCCTGCAGCCTGCCACTAAACACAACCCAGCCATCCCCAGTGTCTCTGCACAGCACTACAGAAAGACTCTTGCCTGCTGCATATGAGGCTACTTGCTCTGAAACAGGCCGCACACCCTCTGCCTACAAAGTCTGGGCTTATCACCATGTCAGCCTTCGATTCTTAGACTATTCGTTTGCTGCCCATCACTGCTGTGCCCCCAGGCAGAACAGCTCCCACCCAGACACAAACAGGCACAGACCAGCGCTGCACACAGACAAGTCAAATGCTGTGACTGAGACATTAAAACAAGCTCTCCAGGAATGACCCCCTCAGGCCAGAGACGCTGCCGGATGAAAAGACCTCAGGGGCCAAAAGGAAGAATCCATGGCAGGCTGAGAAGAGCCAAACGTTGTGGCCCGAGACAAAAACAGGTGGGAGCAACCAGGATGAGGCATGTGCAAGAAGCCTCACTGCAAGAACTAAGAATGTAAGGATGCAGGGAAGAACTCCCAGAAAAGCTCTTTGCAGAAATGGACCGCCCAGGGTCAGAGAGGTTAACATAGCCTGGAACAACGCTGCCAAAGCAGACTGATCTCCTGAAACTTCCGAGACCTATCCATGCTTTAGGCTTGTAATGCAATAAAAGAAGCACCCGGCCACCATTCTGCAATGACTACGGGCACGCCTGACCCCAGGGATGGCACCCGAGGCACATGCTGTGCTACTTGAGCACAAAGAGCAACGGGGACATCGAGACCTGAGGAAGCTCTAGGACACAGAAAACAGAAGACACAAGCCACACAACACCACAGCCATAGGCTGGAACTGCCCTGCCCAGCACTGGGCAGTTTCATGCAGAAGGGTACCCTGCTCCCTTTCCCAGCCCAAAGGATGCTGCTCCTGGACAGGCCTCTGCCCTACGCTGACTGGAGAACCCCTCCCTGCAATTCCCAACCTTGGGCTCGCCCCAGAGCCCTCTCCAAAACACCAGTCCCTCAACTGAGCTGGGGGCTGGGGGTCTGAAGCCATCTTCCACAAAAAACACACCAGCTAACCAGGATATTCCTGCAGACACCAGGCTCCTCGTCATCAGCTGCACAACAACTGCATGTGTCAGCCGACACAGCCCCTTCCACAACACCCTCCTCCTCAAAAGCATCTTGCTTTCCGCTCACCTGCTTCACACCGTTGCCAGTATTGGACGCTATGGCTGTCGTCGCTTGTGGCACCTATGATAGCAAAAGAAAAAACATTATGGTGGTGCTTGTGTGAAAACACCAAGCCCGTGCTCCTACTCTCTACTACCCCATCTCACCTCAGACACTCATCCTACTTCAAAGGTGCCCACCCGTACAAAACTACACGGAGCTCTGTGCACAATGGGAAAACACAATGAGCCATCCCATATCCCAAAGGACACTGCTCCTTACATTCCTGCTGCTTTTTTGAGAAACGCCCAAACTGCACCTACAGGTGCATGCAGGATGCTCACTTCAACCCGTGCTCCATCTTCTCACCATTGGGCCTACTGAGACAGAGGAGATCAACAACTGACATGGTATGCAGCAAAACTAGGGGAAAAAAACAACGGTGCATCTTCCATCGAGTCAGAAAAGCCAGGAAAATGCAACACAATGCTATTAAGCCATCTTAAACACACACACACCCCCAACCACCTCTTGATACAAAATTACTCACCTGAAAATAAACCCCTACATGCCAGTGCACCTCGTATTCCATACGCTGCTGAACCTTGACGGGTCCTGACACTCTCCCCACAGGTACCTCTGTTGCTGTGAATATCCAAACACTCCTGCCCAAAGAGCTTCCACAGCTCTAAAGCTGCCACCCACTCAAGGACCTCTAGAGCACTGACCTCAGAGAAGCCCAGAAGCAAAAGGAGCTCCCTGACCAGAGCCTGGGGCTCATATACCCTGGGACCCACCCACCACCCTGACCACAATCACCTGGGGTAGGGGAGGGGCGAACCCCCAGAGGCATCCAGGCAGCCAGGGGAGCAGCAGCAAGTTTTCTCCTCTGCCTTAAGGTTACAGCGTGCAAAAGGCTGAATAAAGAAAACAACCCTTCCTGGAAACAACAATGTCTGTTCTTTCACTACTTCTATTGATTCAGTGATGGGACTGGGTAGGGAATTAAACTGAGCTTTTCTGGAGTATAGATAGAAAAAGACAGGTATCATACTAAGCTACGTAGGAAAGTAGTTGGCTAAATGCCATAAATCCCACATGCTGCCTAACTTCTAACAGAATGTGTTCTGGATAGGAGTGAAGACCAGAGCAGAATTAGATCCTGTAAGAATCCCTTCTCAAAAACACCACCGGTTGCAATATAAATTATTGACTGTCCATGGCCAACAACTCAGAGTGACCTTGACAGTCTCTCCAATTAATGCCCTGAAGAGTCCCAGAGGACAGAAAAGACCAAAAAACCATGGAATTGCAAGAAATGTATCAGAAGCTGTATGAAGCAGCCTAGTTAACACTTAAGTAGCCAGAACAAAAAGAAATTGCAAAACATGACAGAAAACACCACGGGAGACGCATCGATCATAGATGAAGGTGATCGTCTTCTCTGGAAAAACTCCAGAACAGATCTGAGCTGACAGTACACATCTTTGGGATACCAGACACCAAATAAAAACATGTGATAGGGTGGAAAACCAAAAGACGGTTCTGGAACACAAAGATGGCTTCAGAAAAGGTTCTGGCAAAACAAGAAGCATTATCACAGGGATTAGAGAAACCAAAGAAGTCTTGGGGATGCAACAAACTCAAAAGGGAATTGAACAAAGTCCAGACATCCTCAGGGGGGCGGGGGCTGAATGAAGGCATGCTTAACGCTTAAAAGTAAGAGAAGAGAGCTCTGGAGAGCACAAAATAATAAAATTGAAAGGGAGCCAAGGTGCTACAAGAGTGCGGTGGAGTATGTGAAAGGACATGGAAGACGTTGTTCTAGAGAGTAATCAGGAAGGGGCAGGGTAAGAAAAGAGGGCTCGGAGACACAGCGAGGACATCGAGGCAAACTACAGATGAGCGAGAGAACAAGCAAATGGAGACATGCTGGATGGTAGAGAGAGGGATAAAGGAGCGCTGAGTAGCAAAGAAAGAAGGGGGGCTCTGACAGAACGAGAGAAAAGGAGCTGGAGTGCTAAAAGCTGCAGTGGAGATCGAGGAAGAGCTGAGCCGGCATTGTGACTGCGAGGAGAGGAGTGTTGAGGGGGCCGATGGACAAAAGAAGGCTCAGAGATGACAAGGAGGAATTCGGGTGATCATCTGAGCAGAGCAGGGGTGGTCTCGGGTGGCCGGGAACTGAATGCTGGAATCCCAGATAACAGAGAGGAACAAAGGAGTGTTCTGTGGTTCAAAGATGGCCCCACCTAAAGCACTACAAGATGGAACCGGAGAACCAGGAAGGTCTCGGGAAGGCATCGTGACCAGAACTGTCCTAAGGGAGCCAGGGAGTCATCCAAAGGACTGGGGACATGACCATGAAATCCTGAGAGGATCCCAACTGGGTAAATGTGTCATCACAGACCCAGGGCAGTAATAGAGGCACGGCTAGAGGGAAGAGAGGACAGAATGACCGGCCTGGGTCACAGACATGGACGGGGGAAACTCTCTAAGGGAACGAGAAGAGTCTGAGGCCCACGACAAAGCTAGAAGTCTGCTAAGGGCAACCTCAAAGACACCGATAGGCATCACTGTGCCACTAGAGGGGTCCTGACTGGGCCCAAGACACCACAGAAGTCTCAGGGACACAAGGAAGAAGCCTGGAGGGGATTCCAGTACAGTACAGATGTCCTCAGGAGGCCGGGGACCAAGTGGAGACACTCTAGACGGCAGAGAGGATGACGATAACAACGCTCCCTCCGAGACATAAACCCGCAGATGGGTTTCTGAGGAAAAGAGACAGGATCAACGTCCGCTGCAGAGCTAAAACGGGGCTGTGGTACACAGAGACCATCTCATGACACATGGTGACTGGGAGCAGGGGGGGGTCACAAAAGTCTCATAGCAATAAGAGAGATAAAAAGAGAGGCAACATGCTACCAAAATTCTGTGGAGCACAAGGAAGGTCTCGAGAGGCATCCTAGATAGCAGAGACAAGAAAAACAAGGCTCCTTTTTGGGAATGGAGATATTGGGAGCAGTGTGACTGCGACAAAAGGAGTCCAAAGGGGCTTACGGTGCTAAAAGCATGCGTCAGGGAATATCCAAACCCCAAAATACTCCCCCCTGAAACACTAACACCCCAACATAGTCCCCCCGAAATATTACCCCTCAAAACAGTCCCTCCCAAAATACTCTTCTCCAAATACTCCCCTCCAAAATATTCCCCCCAAAATACTCCTCCCCCAAAACACTCACCTGAAATACTCCCCCTGAAATAATGCTCCTGAACCACTGTCCCCCAAAATACTACCCTGGAATACTCCCCCAAAAACACTCTCGCTGAATTACTCCCCCCAAAACTCTCTTCCCAGAATACTCCCCCTCTGAAATTCCCCCCCCCCCAACATAATCCCCCTGAAACAGTCATTTCCCCCACCCCCCCCACCCCTCCCAAAATACTCCCCCCTGAAATACTCCCCACCCAAAATAGTCCCACCAAAATACTCTCCCCCCCAAAATAGTCCCCACCCATAACACTCCCCCCTGAAATACCACACACACACCCCCCACCTCTGAAAAACTCCCTCCTGGAATACTCCCCTCGAATTACTCCTTCTCCGAAACACTCACCTGAAATACTTCCTCCCAAAATGCTCCCCCCAAAATAATGCTCCTGTAACACTGCCCCCCGAAATACTCCCCCCAAAACACTCCCCCCAACATACTGCTCCTGGAATACTCCCCCTCAAACTGCTCCACTGTGAGACTCTCCATGAAATTCTCTCCCTGAAATAGTCTCCCCAAAATACTCCCCCTGAATTAGTCCCCCTCTGAAACAGTTTCCCCTGAAAGAGTCCACTCGAAAGACCCACCCCCAACCCCCCAAAATACTCCCACCCCGAAATACTCCCCCACAAACAGTCCCCCCTGAAAAACTCCCCCCAAAATGCTCCCACCAAAATAGTACCCCCTGAAATACTCCTGAATCACTCCCCTCCTGAAATACTTCCCTGTGGGAGCTATGCACATGATCACACAGTGATTAAGCAATGCCTACTTTATCATGGTGGACAAGCCTTTTATAATGCAGGTGAAAATCACAAGATACAATCACATGGTACAATTCTTTCTGATTGGACAGTTAGCTTCGCACATGCTCCTTAAGCTCTCTTCTGATTGGATGAGAACTGCCGCATTAACATTGTACAAACTTCTTCTCTGCCCAGACCAACACCCTGAAGTTGTTTAACTTCCTGGGTTCTTCCTCATTCTTCCAGGGTCATCTCCTCATCACATCCTTGCCAACGCTGAGGCTTTGCCAGTCTTGCTCATATGCAGGATTGCTCACATGCTGATTTCCTAGCAGGAAATCCTTTAGAATCCCCACATATCCCTCTTTTTGTTTTTGAGCAATCCAAACTCCTTGCAAGCTTTTCTGCAACGATTGTCTAATACAAGAAATTAAGCATGGCAAAATAATAGCAAGCACAATAATTACAATGATTACTCCTTTTAACAATACTTTGCTCATAATAAGTTGACCTTGCCAAAAGGTTGTGGTGTTGGTGCCGGCCTGGGTAATTTGAGCAATGTCATTGGCCTGTGAAAGTTTCATTTTTGCCCAACTATCGTCTGACACAAACCCAATGAATTCTTGTGGATTCTTGACCTGTCTCTTTAGCTATAGTTATCCATATGTTTGGTCGGGGAAACACTACTTTTGCTGGATGAGCATTAGTCACTGTCAGAACCATCACAAGGCTTAGAATCACAAACTTGATCTCCTTTCCAAGGCCGCACCCAGCGAGATGGAGCCCATCTAGTGCCGGTATCGGTAATAACGCAGGCATAGCCTCGACCCGTCATTGTTAGTTCCACAGGTCCTTTCCACTCTCCTATAGCAACATCTTTGTACTGAGCAAAAGCACTATCTCCACACTGGCTTATACCAGATTTCAGACCCATACTTATGTATTATTACTGGTGGTTCCTCCCTATCACCTGTGAGCCGTAAGTAATTTAACACATACACCGCTTTTGCAAGTGGTTCTGCAGCAGCCAAGATCTCTCCCCCTTTTTGTTTTTGCAAAAGCGCCTTTCAAGTTTTGATGCGCTCTCTCCACTATGGCTTGCCCCATGGGGGAATGTGGTATACCTGTGATGTGATGTATACCCCAGAGTTGACAAAAAAAAAAAAAAAATTTGAGAGGTATAGGCTGGTCCATTATTAGTTTCACGGGTCAATTGAACTAATTTTCCATATTCTCTGGCGCATTCCGCCCTACAACGATGGTAACTTCTCACAGCTTAGTGCTTTTTCACTGCATCAGTGTTGTAGCTGTCTGCTGGTTTTGCCCGCTACCTTGGCATAACTCAGCAGTTTCTTATCTATCTTCCAAGGCCTGTTCTTCCTAGCTATTGCTCAGAGGATGTGTAAAGCTGCACCTGCAAGACTTATTTCGAGACTTCATCAATTAAGGGTTAGGCAAGCTTCAAAACACAGCATACTTAAAATAGTTTCACAGAACGCTAGAAACAACACAGCAGTTACAGTTACTAGAGTAAGATAATTGCAGTATCCACAACTAAGGGATATGATGAAATACTACAAAAGTAAACAGTAAGGAAAAATATGAAATAGCACACTTACTTAATGGGGTGCTAACATTCAGATCCGCAGTTGCTGGGGAACCCTGGATGCAGCGAGAATTTAGAGTGCCCTTCCTCACAAACTGGAAAGTCCTACATGATGCGTCCATCCGTAGGTGAGGCATCCAAAATCGCTGCAAGCAGGTCCAACCTCCAAATCAGCAGGCCAAAATAGCTGGCAATTTCCTTTGAGCGGAAACATCTGATTTCACCCTCCTGTTGGGTTCCACCCAGAGCCTGGCCACCACTCAGGGGGGAAAACCAAGGGAGTTTCTAATAAGGTTAAACACTTGACTTCTTAATTCTTAATATTGCTAAACAAAGAAAGGTGAATACACACATTCTTATAGCATTTCATCCTTATTAATAACTACATTTTGTCTAAGCTACTTCTTTCACTAGTGACTAGTAAGCCTATCTATTTCATCATGAAGTTGCAATTACTGTCAGCATTTTCTCTTAAAAGAGTTGGCAACTGTGGTGTGATTAAAGACTGAGATAGTGTATTTTGTCCTATTGCAATAGCAAGCATTACCCATACATTCTGCTTAAATGATCAGTTGAAGAGATCGCGAACTGTTGGCACAGGGGCATCCACAGCACCCACAGCTGGCTCCTGAGTGTCTACCAAAAGCTGCCTCTCACGCCTCAGGTGTAGTTGCACACAGCTTGCTGGTAATCACCTGTGGGGACTGTGACCTGTGGAGACACAAGCATAACCTCTTCCCCCGGTTATCAAGGGATATGGTCCTTCCCAGTTAGCACTCTCCAGGTTTTTTGCTAACACTTGAGCCTTATGACACTTGAAACACTTAGTTCGAAGAAACAGGCTGCACCGATGACCCAGCAGGCACTTGGGTGCTCTGTCAGAGAGCTCCACACTCCGCAGCTGCAGCTGGGCTGCATCTCACACACAGAAAACAATCACACAAAGAGGCCTCTTACACTTATCACTCACACAACATAAAATGACAAACACTACAAACATCAAAACACCATTAAGAATATATAAAGTCATTGCTAGTTGATTATGTGGTGCGTCCAGAAAATTCCCCCTTCTTTGTTTTATACCGTTCACCTATTTCAGCCCATTTTGCTGGCTCAAAGGCGGTGAGGATATCAGCAGGATAGCCATGGTTTCTGCACCATTTAAATAACCTTCGTAAAGAAGTTTCATTATAAGTTATCCCTCTCATAGAGAGTATATGCAGCAGGAGTCTGACAGTGGCCGTGTCCTCTGCGGGCTTGTTCTGCCCCATGCTCTACCGACTGAGCTAGCCAGGCTCCTTATTAATAACTAGGCTCATAATAAGTTGTTAAAAAATGGTGCAACCACTTCATGCACTGCAGCGGCATAGGCTGCAACATTAGCCTGTTGCATTCCTCTGTTGGTTAATTCAATCATGTCAGCTACAGATGCTCCATGTGGGAGGGTCACTAACAGCCGTTTGGTAGATGGATTAGCATTTTTGAAGGCCATTAACTTAAATATATTTTCCTTCATCTCTTGGGTCATGTCAGGTTGTTGTTCTAGAGAGTCATAAAGATGATCTACAAATTTTGAAAAAGGTTCATTAAGTCCTTGTTTTACTGTTACAAACTTGTCCTGTTTCTTTCCTTCTGTATCAGGTACAGACATTAGGGCCTGACTAGCTATTGACTGTGATAACCGTAACACTTCGTTAGAAAAATTGGCCTGTAGATCTACTGTGGCGAAAGGCCCTGTACCCAATAGCATTTGTGCTTGGACAAGATAGAGGGGATCACCCTGTGGTCGTGGACGAACCTGTTTTTTAGCTAACTTCACCCACGTGCTTTCAAATAATTTTTTGAGATGGAGTTAAAATAACTGCCACTATTTGATCGATATCTTTTGGAATTAACAATGATGATGAGAAGATATAGTTAATTGATGGTGGAGACCATTTTGTACTACTGAGGCCCTAACCTTTTCAAGCAGCTTCCAATCTAAGGGATCCCACTCATTGGCACCAGTAACAGTATTAAAAGAAACTGGAAATGCTTGTATGCTTTCTGGGATAAAAGATCCTTCTACTATAGCATCTCTAATAATTCCTTTCCATCAGCACTCTGCACCTGTGAAGAGAAAAGATGTGAAGTTGCAGGGTGAGATGGCGGGGATGCAGTCACCGTCTCTGGTAATGACGAGAGGAAGGAATTAGTAGCAGGCACGGGAGCTGAATATTCGAGCGATGGATCAGAAGGAGCAGATGGTTGTGGTCCTGTATTTGATGAAAACGTATATGGTTTCTGCTTCATCTTCTCTCCCTGTGATACAGTCAGTTTCTGAAGGCTGTTTACAAGCTGCAGGAGTAAAGTTTCAGTGTTTGAAGAGCCAACTTGTGAAGCGGGGGTGTGTTCTTCTGTGGCGTTGACTTGTGAGGGAGGGAGAGGTGGGCACAAGTACCTGCTACCCACGCCCTCATCTGTGTCCCGCCCACTATTGGAGTCTTTAGCCTCTTTTGGTTTCTCCTCAGTCCCTTTCCGGTTCGCATCAGATACACTTCTGCTGTTTCCAGCCCCTGATTATGCAGTTTTGGATTTAGCCCCCACTGCTCGCCGCGGTCCCGGCGGCACAATTGATAAGGCAAACGGAGTTTTTGGCTGACCCAGCGTGGCGGGAGCCACAAGCAGCAGAGAGTAGCCCCCTCCCTCGTCGCCCCGGGGCGAGGAGGCTGAGGTGGGGGAAGGGGCCGGACCGTCCCTCTGGCCGTGGCCGGGGCAGTGCGGTAGCGGCAGCAGCGGCGGTGTGGCTGATATATCAAAGTTAGAAGATGCTCCGAGAGCTGCAGAGGCAGAAGCCGCAGCCGCACACTCACTACTAATCTCCTGTAGTGTCTCTCGGATTAATTTCCATAGCGTGGTGTAACCGGTCACTTCTTCTGCCAACTTTCCTCCATCACTAACTGAGTCCCATAGCTGTTTCCCTATGGCTTCCCAGGTAGCGGCTTCAAATACAAGCCCTGGACTGGGGATAAGTCCTTTCTCTCGGCTCCACTTTAATAAGCCTTCTAAGTTGGACTTGTCATATTTGATCCCTCTCATGGAGAGGATATGTTGGAGGAGTTTCACCACTGCTTGCTCATCTCTAGTAAGCGTGGACCCCATTCCTCCCTGGCCACTGCCAGAGGCAGATCCCTGGCTACCGCCTCTCACGGAGCCTTAAAGTTACAGCGCGTTGATTCTCTCCTTCAGACACCAGGGCAGCGTCTGGAACAGTTTCGACCAGCTTTCCACCCGTGATTGCACATCACCGAGTCCTCATCAGACTTGTACGAATCTGTGGGTCCCTGCAGAGGGAGCCACATGCGGGAGAGATGGACATGCGGACAACCAGATTGATTAAGCAATGCCAATTTTATTATGGTGAAGCAAGCCTTTTATAATGCAGGTGAAAATCACATGATACAATCACGTGGTTGAATTCTCTCTGATTGGACAGTTAGCTTTGCACATGCTCCTTAAGCTCTCTTCTGATTGAATGAGAACTGCCACATCGACATTGTACAAACTTCTTCCTCCGTCCAAACCCACACCCTGAAGTTGTTTAACTTCCTGGGTTCTTCCTCATTCTTCCAGGGTCATTTCATCACATCCTTGCCAACACTGAGGCTTTACCAGCCTTACTCATATGCAGGACTGCTCACATGCCCATTTCCCCGCAGGAGGTCCTTACAAATCCCCACAATGCACCATCCCACAAAACACCATCCCCCACCCAGATTCCCACCATCCACCATCAACATACACCATCCCACAATCCACTATCCACCATCCACCATCCACCTTCCACGATCCATCATCAACCATCAACCATCCACCATCCCACAATCCACCAACAACCAAACACCTTCACACCATCCAACATCCACCATCCCACAATCCAGCATCCAACATGCAACATCCACGTTCCCACAATTAAACATCAACCATCGACCATCCACCTTCCCACCAACAACCTTCACACCATCCACAATTTACTATCCCACAATCCACCATCCCACAATCCACCATCCACCATCCACCATCCCACAATCAGCAATCCACTATCCACCCTCCGACTTCCTACCATCAACCATCCAACATACGCTATACCACAATACACCATACACCATCCTCCATTCAACATCCACCACCCCCATCCACCTTCCAATATCCCACAACCAACTATCCGCCATCCACCATCCCAATTTCCACAATCCACCATCCAATATGTACCATCCATCATCAACAATCCATCATTTACCATCCAACATCTGACAATCCATGATCCACAATCCAGTTTACCAACATCCACCAATCCACATCCACCATTCAGCATCCCAGGATCCACCAACGCACCATAAAGCAGAGGACATTAATGCACATTCGGGCGGAAATAAAGCACAGAGCCCCAGATTCGCTCTTGCCCAGGAGAGCTTGCAGAGCACTGGGGAAAGGCAGGCAGAGAATTCCCTGCTAGCACCTTCTCTGTGCCTGGGAAGCAGAAGTGTTCACATTGCTTCGCAGAATCGCTTTTGTGCAGAAAACACTAACACTTGTTCAGAACAAAAGGAAGCACAGAGCCCCAGATTTTATGTTGCCCTGGACAGCTTGCAGAGTGCTGGGGAAAGGCAGGCAGAGAATTCCCTGCTAGCACCTTCTCTGTGCCTGGGAAGCAGAAGTGTTCACATTGCTTCGCAGAATCGCTTTTGTGCAGAAAACAGTAACACTTGTTCAGAACGAAAGAAAGCACAGAGCCCCAGATTCTATGTTGTCCTGGAGAGCTTGCAGAGCACTGGGGAAAGGCAGGCAGAGAATTCCCTCCTAGCAACTTCTCTGTGCCTGGGAAGCAGAAGTGTTCACATTGCTTCGCAGAATCGCTTTTGTGCAGAAAACACTAACACTTGTTCAGAACGAAAGAAAGCACAGAGCCCCAGATTTTATGTTGTCCTGGAGAGCTTGCAGAGCACTGGGGAAAGGCAGGCAGAGAATTCCCTGCTAGCACCTTCTCTGTGCCTGGGAAGCAGAAGTGTTCACATTGCTTCGCAGAATCGCTTTTGTGCAGAAAACACTAACACTTGTTCAGAACGAAAGAAAGCACAGAGCCCCAGATTCTATGTTGTCCTGGAGAGCTTGCAGAGCACTGGGGAAAGGCAGGCAGAGAATTCCCTGCTAGCACCTTCTCTGTGCCTGTTCACATTGCTTCGCAGAATCGCTTTTGTGCAGAAAACAGTAACACTTGTTCAGAAGGAAAGAAAGCACAGAGCCCCAGATTTTATGTTGTCCTGGAGAGCTTGCAGAGCACTGCGGAAAGGCAGGCAGAGAATTCCCTGCTAGCACCTTCTCTGTGCCTGGGAAGCAGAAGTGTTCACATTGCTTCGCAGAATCGCTTTTGTGCAGAAAACACTAACACTTGTTCAGAACGAAAGAAAGCACAGAGCCCCAGATTTTATGTTGTCCTGGAGAGCTTGCAGAGCACTGCGGAAAGGCAGGCAGAGAATTCCCTGCTAGCACCTTCTCTGTGCCTGGGAAGCAGAAGTGTTCACATTGCTTCGCAGAATCGCTTTTGTGCAGAAAACACTAACACTTGTTCAGAACGAAAGAAAGCACAGAGCCCCAGATTTTATGTTGTCCTGGAGAGCTTGCAGAGCACTGCGGAAAGGCAGGCAGAGAATTCCCTGCTAGCACCTTCTCTGTGCCTGTTCACATTGCTTCGCAGAATCGCTTTTGTGCAGAAAACAGTAACACTTGTTCAGAAGGAAAGAAAGCACAGAGCCCCAGATTTTATGTTGTCCTGGAGAGCTTGCAGAGCACTGGGGAAAGGCAGGCAGAGAATTCCCTGCTAGCACCTTCTCTGTGCCTGTTCACATTGCTTCGCTGAATCGCTTTTGTGCAGAAAACAGTAACACTTGTTCAGACGAAAGAAAGCACAGAGCCCCAGATTTTATGTTGTCCTGGAGAGCTTGCAGAGCACTGGGGAAAGGCAGGCAGAGAATTCCCTGCTAGCACCTTCTCTGTGCCTGGGAAGCAGAAGTGTTCACATTGCTTCGCAGAATCGCTTTTGTGCAGAAAACCCTAACACTTATTCAGAACAAAAGAAAGCACAGAGCCCCAGATTTTATGTTGTCCTGGAGAGCTTGCAGAGCACTGGGGAAAGGCAGGCAGAGAATTCCCTGCTAGCACCTTCTCTGTGCCTTTTCACATTGCTTCGCAGAATCGCTTTTGTGCAGATAACAGTAACACTTGTTGAGAACGAAAGAAAGCACAGAGCCCCAGATTTGCTGTTGTCCTGGAGAGCTTGCAGAGCACTGGGGAAAGGCAGGCAGAGAATTCCCTGCTAGCACCTTCTCTGTGCCTGGGAATCAGAAGTGTTCACATTGCTTCGCAGAATCGCTTTTGTGCAGGAAACAGTAACACTTGTTCAGAACGAAAGAAAGCACAGAGCCCCAGATTTTATGTTGTCCTGGAGAGCTTGCAGAGCACTGGGGAAAGGCAGGCAGAGAATTCCCTGCTAGCACCTTCTCTGTGCCTGGGAAGCAGAAGTGTTCACATTGCTTCGCAGAATCGCTTTTGTGCAGAAAACAGTAACACTTGTTCAGAACGAAAGAAAGCACAGAGCCCCAGATTTTATGTTTGTCACGGTCCACTCGGTGGACTCGTGATGATTCGTTTGCTACGATCTCGAAAGTGCAAAATTAAGGTGACCAACACCAAAGGGGATAGCAGTAATCAAACAGTGAAACTTTATTGGGTTGCCTGTGAAGAGGCACGCGATAGTTAGAGATGGGTGAAAGAAAGGAGAAAAGTAAAGTTAAGTTTTAAAGAGAAGAGGGAGAGAGGTTATAGCTACCACCGCTGATCTCACGACGTCCTAACGGTCCCGGGTCCAGCTGATGCTGCGTCGTCGATCGTCGTGGTCCTTGGTGGGGAAGCTTCCAATTTTTCTTGCCCAGAAGTCATCTTTTATGCTTAGTAACACACCTTGCTCCACCTCTGCCTCGGGGGTCTCCGCCCTTCTCAGAATTCAATTATCATATCTCCACCCCTCTCGAGCAAGGCCATCGCGCGTGCGCGGGGGGGAGTGTCCGAGGTGTGGTCAGTCTCAGAGGCGGGTAACCTTCAACCAGGAGGTGTGTTTTGGTATTATAATGAAGCAAAGTTCATCTGAGGTTCATGATTTCTTCATCGGTGTTATGGCAACAGTCACGATCCATCTTTTTGACAATGGCTATGCAATTACCACTAACTGCTCTGGCTAGGCCCAGGTACCGAACAATAGCACAACACTCTTTGTACTGCACGGCTCAGGCACCAAAGAACAGCACTGCACTGCCTGCACCACACGGTTCAGTACTCAGGAGAACAGCACAGCACTGGCTGTGCCACATAGTTCTGCATTCAGGAGCCTTTGCACCACGTTCCATTCCAGGGGTCGGCAGCTGCGCTCCAAACAGGCCGTTGTCGGGTACCTCACTGTCCATATCCCTGATGACAATGTTGAGACAATGCTGATCTTCTGACCGACTCTTACACCACCCCGTGGCTCAACATGGTCGTCAGGACATCGGGATCGCACGGTAGTAGCATAGTAGTAGAGGAAGAAAGAAATCAAAAGAAAGGGAGAGAGACAGAGAGAGAGAGAAGAAAGAAAGGAAATAACAGTGATCAAACAATCTACAAAATTAAATTTATAAAATAATTACAATCAAAACTATTAATATAAAAAAAAAATTAATGAAATTTTAAAACATCAATTGTTTTGGGGATATCCACATTGGATGGGACATCAAACATGTTGTGTGTGTTCAATACAGACATCAAACGTGTTAACCGATTCATCATTCTCCAGGTTATGACATACAATACTGCTGACAAAACCAAACTGATCAAAACCAATATCAAGAGAACCACGATGGGGTGACACAACTTGTTCAGGATGCCTGTAGCGGTAGGCGACCATCCGAAAAGTGTGTCCCACCATCTATGTTCTGCATCCTTTTGCACTCTTTCCAAAATTCGGTGTATTTCTTTCACATTGTGATGAACAGTTATTAAGGTTTTCTGTCCGTTTTCCCTATTTTTTTCCAAAATCTCAATCAAATCTTTGTGTTGTAGTAATTGCTTTACCAAAGTGAGATTCATTCCAATGGGTGTAGGCAGCAATTCATGAATCAACGTGTAATTAGATTGCAAAAGTTGGTGAGATGTGACCGGGGCCGAATAAGAAAAGTCACACCCGATAATCTCAGTAAAATTACAAACACAAAAATTTGAATGATTTTTAGTCTCTACAATTACCTTGTCCACGGATAAAAAATCACAAACAGTCCTCAAACATACACAGCCTTTGCCAATGTATATGAGTACTGTTTCAGGGTTTTCATTAGGATGAATCTCAAAATGACAAATATTTTGTTCAGTATCTAAACAAATATCTCGAGCCTCAATTGCGTTGCCTTCACAGATAAATCCTTGTTGTTCTCGCACAATGCAAGATTCCAAATTGACAGTTTGCCATTTTTCATCCACCTTTCGGGCCCATACTCTATGCTCAAAAGGATAGAGTATAGCTCCGTTGTGGTTCAATCCTAATGCAATGATGGGATAAATTGGGTATAGGGTAGCATTATATATAGTAAGCACAAAGGTTGTAGCTGTGTTTGTGATGGGGTCATAGGTAAAGTTTACCAGGTTCCACCAGGATTGGAGTTTCTTCTCAAAATCAGTGGCACTGTCCCAAATTATTTTCCTAATTTCAGTAGGGAGAGTGCCTTCTTCACCTTCTCTTATAATTGAGGCGGCTACCGACTGCATCCATACTTGAGCCTGGATACAGCTGAGAGCCAAAGAGAGGTTATTCTGTATCACCCCAAGTGCATCTGCAATCAATTCATGATCCTTTACATTTACCTTTTCCCACTTTGGTAATATATTTGACAACAGCCACTGGTTAGTCCCCAGAGCCAATAAAGATGATCGCAAAGGCTGTTGTAAGTTAGCCAAATCACTAATTGAGGTAGCCAATTTGTTCATTATTACCTCTGAATCGATACTATTTAAAACTCCCAATCCTGTTCCCAAAACACCGGTTAGGTCTCTCCGTGTTCTTCCCGTGGAAAGAGTTCGTTTTTGCAGCCAGGTTGTCCATCCCTCGTAAGAAGCCTTTAGGAAGGGTGAGCAAGCTGGCTGAATGTCCGAAACATTGTTTTGCATCAGCAATTCAACTCGTTTGAGAGACCATGCCGGGTTAAACAACATTTGTTGTTGGCCTGTATTCCTGATTACATATGGTCCTATCGGATACACATATGGTGCTCTTAATTGTTCCAGTTCTATGTGATTTGAAGTAGCAACCTGAGTAGGAACAGTATGAACAGGAGCGGCTGTGGTTTCCTCCTGTGTTATATTTAATCTAAATTTAAAAGATACAGCTCGGTTCTTTAATCTGGTTCCTCCTAAACAAATAATGAATACTGGTCGGATTGCAGTAAACGCATACCAACAAACCTCAGCCGCACAATGGGTTTGGCCTATTCTGGATCCCATTTTTCCGTTGGAAATTTCCTTGATGGTGATTTGAGTCAGGGGAGGCGGATCTTTTGCATCACTTGCATTGAAGATTTTACAACCGATCTGTATCTCTTTTCCTCTTTCAACTGTCCAGGTATGGATCGAATTTGTCATTTCCCATTTGTCTGATCGAAATGTCATGTTGTCATATATTATGACCGTTGCCAAATTCATCCCCAATGGATTTTTTCCCATGACGCCTGTATGCCCAAAATAGGCATCTGTCCAAGGCCATTCTGTATTCTTTTGGTTACGGGCTAGGGGTAAGATGCAGAGAAATACTACCAATCCAATTAAGTGATTCATGGTTCATGTTATTCTTGGTGTCCCTCGGAGTTCTTCTGCAACAAGAAAGCAACAGGACTTGCCTCTCCAAGGCAAGAGAAATTAATACTGGACAGAAAACTAGAATGATGGAATTATCCAGCGAGTATTTATCCGATGTTCCTTCCCTACAGCATCAGATGCTACCCATGAGTGTATATTCAGTGGGGTTTTTAGTACTAATGGTACACTTCCCACGGTGGGAAGCTCTACTAGGACAGGTTGTCCAGGGAAGTGTGCTGGGTTCCTGGAATTATCTGGTCCCTTTAATGAGGGAACTAGGGAGGGTGCCTTCGGGCAAAATGCAGTAATTTTAGGGCATCCATTTACCCCCCATCTATCATTTACACCTTTGATAGCTTCCCATAGACGGACATCCCAATTTCCCTCCTGTGGCTTCAAAAGTCGTTTTAAGAGACCATTTGTCCTTTCTACAATTCCATTGGCCTGTGGATAGTATGGAGTGTGGAAGACCCATTTAATTCCTTCGCTTCGTGCCCAATCCTGTACGATTTTGGCAGTGAAGTGGGAGCCATTGTCAGATTGTATTTCTTGTGGTTTTGGAAAAATTCCAAACCATTCACGCAGTGCTTTCACTGTTTTTTCTCCTGTAGCTTTGTTAAAAGCTTCGGCTTGGACTAGCCCTGATGTTATTTCCACTCCCACCAGCACAAAACGTTTTCCTCCTGATTTCTTAAAGGGGCCGATATAATCTACCTGCCAGGCATCCCACAAGCCTTTACCCTCTCTTAAATGCAGGGGGTCATCCTCTAAGGGGTGTCTTTCGAGCCGTGTACGACACTGTTCGCAGGCTGATATGCAAGTTTTACACATTTCCCTGGTGACAGGCCAACCTCGAGCAAGGGCTTCACGATACAGATCTTTAGCTCCCGTATGTTTTCGTTTTATATGCAACCATTCTAACAGACGTTCCCAGTCTTCTGTGATCTGGTCCTTTTGTACAGGAGCTAGTCTTGCTAATTCATCAGCTTTGTTGTTCCATTCTCCTGCTGAGCCCCCATCTACTTGATGAGAAGCTACCCATCCCACAGCAAAGTTCCCTTGGCTGGCAATGCTCAAGATTTCTTGCCACTTGTCCTTTTGCCATACTGGAATTCTGTTAACCTCCCATTCATTTTGCTCCCAGAAAGGGAGCCATTCAGTACATCCCTTAAACACTGCATAAGAATCAGTATATATGTGGACTGGGGAAGTGGTTTGTGCTTCACGCTTGAAAACACTCCATACTGCAATTAATTCTCCTACCTGGGCACTCCCTTCTCCCTCTGTTATTATCTGTTCATCAGTAGCAGTGTGGAGAGCTACTGCCCGGTATTGCCACACTTTTCCTTCTCGCTTTGCAGAAGCATCGGTAAACCAAGCATTCACTGACTGATCGTGGAGGAAAGGAGGGGCCACCCGAATAACTGAGATAGGTTTGTCTTGGCTGCTGTCCAGGCTCTCTGTTTCTTGGATAGCTAAGTTTTTCAGAGCTCCTTCAGTCACTGAAAAAAGGTTACAGTAGTGTTCAATTTGAGCATACCACTTTCGTACCGAGGCTCTCTGGGCTACCCCATCAGGAGGGGGGGTCCCGTTAGAGACTGCTTTTATAACTTTGAACGGGCCTCTTAGCACAATTGGTTGTTGACGTGTGATTTTCTCCACTTCTATGAGAGCCAGGCTAACCACAAACAAACCTTTCTCCCATGCAGTATATCTCTTCTCGGCATCCTTAAAGCCACGGGAATAAAATCCTACGGGGCGGGTTGGGCCCTCAGGACCATGCTGCCAAATGTGTACTGACAATCCTGTAGTGGCAAACCCCCATTCTACCTGAAAGGGGTCTGAAGGGTGAATAGGGCCAAGAGCCTGGTGAGCTGTTGCCTCAAAAATTAACAATTGCATTGCTTCTTCCTGAGAAGCAGTCCATTCCCATTTGGCCCTTTTCTTCAGTAAATCATAAAGAGGTCTGGCAATGATGGAAAAGTCTGGGATATGTTTTCTCCAGAATACCAATAGCCCTAAAGCATGCTGCAAATCCTTTTTTGATTCAGGCATTTTAATCTGATCTAGGGAAGTGAGAGTGTCTGGGGGGATACATGTCATTCCCCCTTTCCACCAAATCCCCAAAAACTTTACTTCTTGTGATGGCTTTTGGACCTTTTCTGGGGGAATTTGCAAACCCAGGTTCTCCAAATGGGAGATGATGTTCTGTTGGGTCATTCCTACCTCCTCTTCTTTATCTCCCCCCACAAGAATATCATCAATATACTGATAAACAGCTACGCCTTTGGCTTTTGGTATTTTCTCCAGTTCTTGGGCCAAAGCATGGTGAGCAAGTGTAGGGGAATGTTTGTATCCCTGAGGCAGCCGGGTAAAGGTGAATTGTTGTCCCTCCCACGTAAAAGCAAAACGATCTCTGTCTTCTGGTCGCAAAGGTATCATGAAAAACATATCTTTAACATCTATGGTTGCCATAATTGGATGAGCTTTCTCCTGAATTGTTATTACCAATTCAGCCATGTTAGGGACCGCGGCAGTTAGGGGCTCTGTGTTAGCATTCAGCCTTCGAAAATCTATAGTGAGCCTCCACTTCCCATTAGGTTTTTTCACTGGCCACACCGGCGAGTTAAAAGGAGAATGGGTATTTATCACCACTCCTTGTTCCCGCATCTCCTGCATGACTGGTTTGATACCTTCCTTTGCTCCCAGGGGGAGGGGGTATTGTTTGACATTGGTTATTTTGCTAAGCGGCAGAGGGGGTGCAGTTTGAAGCAGCCTGATGTTCAGTTGCGGTGTCCCGAAAGTCCACAACAATCCTTCTGAATCCTCCCACCCCCTACCTTTGAGGGCATCTATTCCTAACAAGTTGGTTGGAATGTTTCCAACCACCATGTAAATAGTGACCGTGCTTTCCTCTCCCGGTAGCATCAGCCTAACCGGAGCAACGTTCATAACCTCTGTTGACCCTAAAGCATTCAGGACACAAACGTTTTGCTTAGAGGGAATCACCCCACACCTCCGTGCATCTTCCTCAGTCAGGGCAGAGATCTGAGCCCCGGTGTCAATTAAAAAAGTTACGGGTGCGCGCTTAGGTCCTACAATAGCTGTAATCAATAAATCTCCTCTATTAGTTTTAGTGAGCTGTCGGATATAAATCCATCCTCCGTTCCCCCGCCCACTGCTAAGGAACGGAGGTTCTAGTTTCCCTGCTGACTTTTCCCGTCGCCCGTGTTCTCCACAGGGGGGGCCGTGGGCGTGACAGGAGAGGTTTCTGTATTTGTCGGTGAGTGCTGTGGGTGTTGTTTCGGACCATACCACCTTGATATTAGTTTACTCAGCTTATTAAGGGGTAAACCATCCATTATATCCCTGGGAACTCCCTTTTTAATTCCCAAAGCCCACCACTGTTGTCGAGTCAGGGGCTGTCCTCCTCCTGTTTTAGAGTGGGAGTAGTCAGCAACAGCAGCATGGTCAGTGGAAGAGGTTGCAGTCTTGCTAACGGAAAGGGGTAGATCTTTAGCTCCTATTTGACGGATCCCTTTTGATTTTTCCTCCAGAGTCCTCACAGGACCATATTTCCTGCTATAATCTATCAATTCCTGAGCTACATCTCCCCATGTCCACCTCTTTTTATGTTTTGAACGGGAAGGAGTTGAGCTATGATTGAAAGGTGAATCTGAGCCAGTATTGGTTTCATCTCTCCTGCCATTTATAAAGCTCTCCAGCTTTTCTACCGGGTCCAAAGATGCTATGGTTCTTTGGAGATCAATCCCGGTAGATCTGAGTGACTCTGGGAGCCCCCTTATTAAAGGAGTCATGATTTCAGGATTCACAGACAACATCATCGGGGATTCACATCCAGGGACTAATTTCCTTTCATGTATCATTTGCAGGCAGGCTGCTTTGTGCACACTTTCTAGCAATTGATCTATTGTGCCTGTGATTGCCAGGGGATCCCCCCTGTCTAAAGGGTTCAACCCTCCGGCCCAATAAGCAGCCCGCTGGGTTAGGGACCATGGGGCACGTCTATCCCCTGTTGTTAAAAAGACACCGTGACCCCAGTAACCACTTGCCTCCTTTTCATTTAACTGAATTTGGTCCCCTCCGGTTAGAGATACGCGCCATACATACTCTGTTTCGGATTCTTTGGGAAGGCGCCCATACTCTCTTTTCATCTTGGCCAATTCGGTGGGAGTATATGGTATCTCTTTGGTGGTAATATGTGGGTCGTTATCCTCATCATTTATATAAGCATATTCTGCTTTAATCAAAGGTCTAACTCGGGGGTTCTCCCTGAAGCGTTTCTTTGCTTCCTTTAGTTCCTTTTGAGGGTATATTTGACTTATTTGCCGAACACCTACCTCTTCCATCATCATTTCTATCTCACTCAGTGATTCAGCAGACTTTGAAAATTCTTCTCTTAGGGCATCTTTTAGACAGCGGTTTTCTTCCTCCTTTTCCTCTGTCTGCTGCTTGAACAAGCAAACTGCTTTCTCCTTTTCTACTAATTGATCTTCCAGGTTGGAGATTGTTTTCTGCAAAAGTTGTACCAAATTTTCAAGGGATTCTATGATTTGTTTTTCATGGCTACGCCGCTTAGAGCGGTCTTCAATTGCTGCGACCAGGCTGGCTCCAAGGACTGCACAGATTATCGCTTTGCCTTTACCTGACCGTAATCTAGCCTCATTATGTATGGAAATCACTCGGTCTGTTACACTCTGTAAATTTGCCCAATTGTCTCGAGCCCACTCTTCCCCGGGTGGGGAGGGTCGAGCTCCATACTTTGCCAAGAGTGCATAGAACGAGTCAAGATTTTTTACTAATGGAGGGTTTTGATAAACATCTTTTTCAGTCATTCTTATTATGAAGGGGCTGAACTCACTTCGGGGAGGAAAACTTAGTTACACCACAGACGCAACAGCAGCTGCGTCGCCCTTCTCTTCCCCGAGTGGCTGAAGGGACCAAGATCTACCACAGGGAGGTTAAACTTAGTTGCAGACTTTCTCAGTTTGTCCCTTTCACTTCCCCAGGTAGTCGACCTCATTTATTGAGGGCAGTTCCCCCTTTTGCACTAAGAGATCCTTGCACTTGATCCTGATAGACAGAGCCCTCAATTCGAGTTTGGGGTGCAATACACCGAGGTGTGTGTGGTGTGCGGGAATCTCAAATCACCCCCCTTGCTTTCTGGACACCTCTCACCCTTTCGGGTGTAGGGCCAGGTGCGGCTGGAGCGAAAAGTTCTTCCCCTGTTACAGACCACACACAGCCTGCACCCCCCTGTCTCTCAGGATCCTGTCCGTGACGCCAGTTTAATGTCACGGTCCACTCGGTGGACTCGTGATGATTCGTTTGCTACGATCTCGAAAGTGCAAAATTAAGGTGACCAACACCAAAGGGGATAGCAGTAATCAAACAGTGAAACTTTATTGGGTTGCCTGTGAAGAGGCACGCGATAGTTAGAGATGGGTGAAAGAAAGGAGAAAAGTAAAGTTAAGTTTTAGAGAGAAGAGGGAGAGAGGTTATAGCTACCACCGCTGATCTCACGACGTCCTAACGGTCCCGGGTCCAGCTGATGCTGCGTCGTCGATCGTCGTGGTCCTTGGTGGGGAAGCTTCCAATTTTTCTTGCCCAGAAGTCATCTTTTATGCTTAGTAACACACCTTGCTCCACCTCTGCCTCGGGGGTCTCCGCCCTTCTCAGAATTCAATTATCATATCTCCACCCCTCTCGAGCAAGGCCATCGCGCGTGCACGGGGGGGAGTGTCCGAGGTGTGGTCAGTCTCAGAGGCGGGTAACCTTCAACCAGGAGGTGTGTTTTGGTATTATAATGAAGCAAAGTTCATCTGAGGTTCATGATTTCTTCATCGGTGTTATGGCAACAGTCACGATCCATCTTTTTGACAATGGCTATGCAATTACCACTAACTGCTCTGGCTAGGCCCAGGTACCGAACAATAGCACAACACTCTTTGTACTGCACGGCTCAGGCACCAAAGAACAGCACTGCACTGCCTGCACCACACGGTTCAGTACTCAGGAGAACAGCACAGCACTGGCTGTGCCACATAGTTCTGCATTCAGGAGCCTTTGCACCACGTTCCATTCCAGGGGTCGGCAGCTGCGCTCCAAACAGGCCGTTGTCGGGTACCTCACTGTCCATATCCCTGATGACAATGTTGAGACAATGCTGATCTTCTGACCGACTCTTACAATGTTGTCCTGGAGAGCTTGCAGAGCACTGCGGAAAGGCAGGCAGAGAATTCCCTGCTAGCACCTTCTCTGTGCCTGTTCACATTGCTTCGCAGAATCGCTTTTGTGCAGAAAACAGTAACACTTGTTCAGAACGAAAGAAAGCACAGAGCCCCAGATTCTACGTTGTCCTGGAGAGCTTGCAGAGCACTGGGGAAAGGCAGGCAGAGAATTCCCTGCTAGCACCTTCTCTGTGCCTGGGAAGCAGAAGTCTTCACATTGCTTCGCAGAATCGCTTTTGTGCAGAAAACAGTAACACTTGTTCAGAACGAAAGAAAGCACAGAGCCCCAGATTTTATGTTGTCCTGGAGAGCTTGCAGAGCACTGGGGAAAGGCAGGCAGAGTATTCCCTGCTAGCACCTTCTCTGTGCCTGGGAAGCAGAAGTGTTCACATTGCTTCGCAGAATCGCTTTTGTGCAGAAAACAGTAACACTTGTTCAGAACGAAAGAAAGCACAGAGCCCCAGATTTTATGCTGTCCTGGAGAGCTTGCAGAGCACTGGGGAAAGGCAGGCAGAGAATTCCCTGCTAGCACCTTCTCTGTGCCTGTTCACATTGCTTCGCAGAATCGCTTTTGTGCAGAAAACAGTAACACTTGTTCAGAACGAAAGAAAGCACAGAGCCCCAGATTTGCTGTTGTCCTGGAGAGCTTGCAGAGCACTGGGGAAAGGCAGGCAGAGAATTCCCTGCTAGCACCTTCTCTGTGCCTGGGAAGCAGAAGTGTTCACATTGCTTCGCAGAATCGCTTTTGTGCAGAAAACAGTAACACTTGTTCAGAACAAAAGAAAGCACAGAGCCCCAGATTTGCTGTTGTCCTGGAGAGCTTGCAGAGCACTGGGGAAAGGCAGGCAGAGAATTCCCTGCTAGCACCTTCTCTGTGCCTGTTCACATTGCTTGGCAGAATCGCTTTTGTGCAGAAAACAGTAACACTTGTTCAGAAGGAAAGAAAGCACCGAGCCGCAGATTCTACGTTGTCCTGGAGAGCTTGCAGAGCACTGGGGAAAGGCAGGCAGAGAATCCCTGCTAGCACCTTCTCTGTGCCTGGGAAGCAGAAGTGTTCACATTGCTTCGCAGAATCGCTTTTGTGCAGAAAACAGTAACACTTGTTCAGAACAAAAGAAAGCACAGAGCCCCAGATTTTATGTTGTCCTGGAGAGCTGGCAGAGCACTGGGGAAAGGCAGGCAGAGAATTCCCTGCTAGCACCTTCTCTGTGCCTGTTCACATTGCTTCGCAGAATCGCTTTTGTGCAGAAAACAGTAACACTTGTTCAGAAGGAAAGAAAGCACAGAGCCCCAGATTTGCTGTTGTCCTGGAGAGCTTGCAGAGCACTGGGGAAAGGCAGGCAGAGAATTCCCTGCTAGCACCTTCTCTGTGCCTGGGAATCAGAAGTGTTCACATTGCTTCGCAGAATCGCTTTTGTGCAGGAAACAGTAACACTTGTTCAGAACGAAAGAAAGCACAGAGCCCCAGATTTTATGTTGTCCTGGAGAGCTTGCAGAGCACTGGGGAAAGGCAGGCAGAGAATTCCCTGCTAGCACCTTCTCTGTGCCTGGGAAGCAGAAGTGTTCACATTGCTTCGCAGAATCGCTTTTGTGCAGAAAACAGTAACACTTGTTCAGAACGAAAGAAAGCACAGAGCCCCAGATTTTATGTTTGTCACGGTCCACTCGGTGGACTCGTGATGATTCGTTTGCTACGATCTCGAAAGTGCAAAATTAAGGTGACCAACACCAAAGGGGATAGCAGTAATCAAACAGTGAAACTTTATTGGGTTGCCTGTGAAGAGGCACGCGATAGTTAGAGATGGGTGAAAGAAAGGAGAAAAGTAAAGTTAAGTTTTAAAGAGAAGAGGGAGAGAGGTTATAGCTACCACCGCTGATCTCACGACGTCCTAACGGTCCCGGGTCCAGCTGATGCTGCGTCGTCGATCGTCGTGGTCCTTGGTGGGGAAGCTTCCAATTTTTCTTGCCCAGAAGTCATCTTTTATGCTTAGTAACACACCTTGCTCCACCTCTGCCTCGGGGGTCTCCGCCCTTCTCAGAATTCAATTATCATATCTCCACCCCTCTCGAGCAAGGCCATCGCGCGTGCGCGGGGGGGAGTGTCCGAGGTGTGGTCAGTCTCAGAGGCGGGTAACCTTCAACCAGGAGGTGTGTTTTGGTATTATAATGAAGCAAAGTTCATCTGAGGTTCATGATTTCTTCATCGGTGTTATGGCAACAGTCACGATCCATCTTTTTGACAATGGCTATGCAATTACCACTAACTGCTCTGGCTAGGCCCAGGTACCGAACAATAGCACAACACTCTTTGTACTGCACGGCTCAGGCACCAAAGAACAGCACTGCACTGCCTGCACCACACGGTTCAGTACTCAGGAGAACAGCACAGCACTGGCTGTGCCACATAGTTCTGCATTCAGGAGCCTTTGCACCACGTTCCATTCCAGGGGTCGGCAGCTGCGCTCCAAACAGGCCGTTGTCGGGTACCTCACTGTCCATATCCCTGATGACAATGTTGAGACAATGCTGATCTTCTGACCGACTCTTACACCACCCCGTGGCTCAACATGGTCGTCAGGACATCGGGATCGCACGGTAGTAGCATAGTAGTAGAGGAAGAAAGAAATCAAAAGAAAGGGAGAGAGACAGAGAGAGAGAGAAGAAAGAAAGGAAATAACAGTGATCAAACAATCTACAAAATTAAATTTATAAAATAATTACAATCAAAACTATTAATATAAAAAAAAAATTAATGAAATTTTAAAACATCAATTGTTTTGGGGATATCCACATTGGATGGGACATCAAACATGTTGTGTGTGTTCAATACAGACATCAAACGTGTTAACCGATTCATCATTCTCCAGGTTATGACATACAATACTGCTGACAAAACCAAACTGATCAAAACCAATATCAAGAGAACCACGATGGGGTGACACAACTTGTTCAGGATGCCTGTAGCGGTAGGCGACCATCCGAAAAGTGTGTCCCACCATCTATGTTCTGCATCCTTTTGCACTCTTTCCAAAATTCGGTGTATTTCTTTCACATTGTGATGAACAGTTATTAAGGTTTTCTGTCCGTTTTCCCTATTTTTTTCCAAAATCTCAATCAAATCTTTGTGTTGTAGTAATTGCTTTACCAAAGTGAGATTCATTCCAATGGGTGTAGGCAGCAATTCATGAATCAACGTGTAATTAGATTGCAAAAGTTGGTGAGATGTGACCGGGGCCGAATAAGAAAAGTCACACCCGATAATCTCAGTAAAATTACAAACACAAAAATTTGAATGATTTTTAGTCTCTACAATTACCTTGTCCACGGATAAAAAATCACAAACAGTCCTCAAACATACACAGCCTTTGCCAATGTATATGAGTACTGTTTCAGGGTTTTCATTAGGATGAATCTCAAAATGACAAATATTTTGTTCAGTATCTAAACAAATATCTCGAGCCTCAATTGCGTTGCCTTCACAGATAAATCCTTGTTGTTCTCGCACAATGCAAGATTCCAAATTGACAGTTTGCCATTTTTCATCCACCTTTCGGGCCCATACTCTATGCTCAAAAGGATAGAGTATAGCTCCGTTGTGGTTCAATCCTAATGCAATGATGGGATAAATTGGGTATAGGGTAGCATTATATATAGTAAGCACAAAGGTTGTAGCTGTGTTTGTGATGGGGTCATAGGTAAAGTTTACCAGGTTCCACCAGGATTGGAGTTTCTTCTCAAAATCAGTGGCACTGTCCCAAATTATTTTCCTAATTTCAGTAGGGAGAGTGCCTTCTTCACCTTCTCTTATAATTGAGGCGGCTACCGACTGCATCCATACTTGAGCCTGGATACAGCTGAGAGCCAAAGAGAGGTTATTCTGTATCACCCCAAGTGCATCTGCAATCAATTCATGATCCTTTACATTTACCTTTTCCCACTTTGGTAATATATTTGACAACAGCCACTGGTTAGTCCCCAGAGCCAATAAAGATGATCGCAAAGGCTGTTGTAAGTTAGCCAAATCACTAATTGAGGTAGCCAATTTGTTCATTATTACCTCTGAATCGATACTATTTAAAACTCCCAATCCTGTTCCCAAAACACCGGTTAGGTCTCTCCGTGTTCTTCCCGTGGAAAGAGTTCGTTTTTGCAGCCAGGTTGTCCATCCCTCGTAAGAAGCCTTTAGGAAGGGTGAGCAAGCTGGCTGAATGTCCGAAACATTGTTTTGCATCAGCAATTCAACTCGTTTGAGAGACCATGCCGGGTTAAACAACATTTGTTGTTGGCCTGTATTCCTGATTACATATGGTCCTATCGGATACACATATGGTGCTCTTAATTGTTCCAGTTCTATGTGATTTGAAGTAGCAACCTGAGTAGGAACAGTATGAACAGGAGCGGCTGTGGTTTCCTCCTGTGTTATATTTAATCTAAATTTAAAAGATACAGCTCGGTTCTTTAATCTGGTTCCTCCTAAACAAATAATGAATACTGGTCGGATTGCAGTAAACGCATACCAACAAACCTCAGCCGCACAATGGGTTTGGCCTATTCTGGATCCCATTTTTCCGTTGGAAATTTCCTTGATGGTGATTTGAGTCAGGGGAGGCGGATCTTTTGCATCACTTGCATTGAAGATTTTACAACCGATCTGTATCTCTTTTCCTCTTTCAACTGTCCAGGTATGGATCGAATTTGTCATTTCCCATTTGTCTGATCGAAATGTCATGTTGTCATATATTATGACCGTTGCCAAATTCATCCCCAATGGATTTTTTCCCATGACGCCTGTATGCCCAAAATAGGCATCTGTCCAAGGCCATTCTGTATTCTTTTGGTTACGGGCTAGGGGTAAGATGCAGAGAAATACTACCAATCCAATTAAGTGATTCATGGTTCATGTTATTCTTGGTGTCCCTCGGAGTTCTTCTGCAACAAGAAAGCAACAGGACTTGCCTCTCCAAGGCAAGAGAAATTAATACTGGACAGAAAACTAGAATGATGGAATTATCCAGCGAGTATTTATCCGATGTTCCTTCCCTACAGCATCAGATGCTACCCATGAGTGTATATTCAGTGGGGTTTTTAGTACTAATGGTACACTTCCCACGGTGGGAAGCTCTACTAGGACAGGTTGTCCAGGGAAGTGTGCTGGGTTCCTGGAATTATCTGGTCCCTTTAATGAGGGAACTAGGGAGGGTGCCTTCGGGCAAAATGCAGTAATTTTAGGGCATCCATTTACCCCCCATCTATCATTTACACCTTTGATAGCTTCCCATAGACGGACATCCCAATTTCCCTCCTGTGGCTTCAAAAGTCGTTTTAAGAGACCATTTGTCCTTTCTACAATTCCATTGGCCTGTGGATAGTATGGAGTGTGGAAGACCCATTTAATTCCTTCGCTTCGTGCCCAATCCTGTACGATTTTGGCAGTGAAGTGGGAGCCATTGTCAGATTGTATTTCTTGTGGTTTTGGAAAAATTCCAAACCATTCACGCAGTGCTTTCACTGTTTTTTCTCCTGTAGCTTTGTTAAAAGCTTCGGCTTGGACTAGCCCTGATGTTATTTCCACTCCCACCAGCACAAAACGTTTTCCTCCTGATTTCTTAAAGGGGCCGATATAATCTACCTGCCAGGCATCCCACAAGCCTTTACCCTCTCTTAAATGCAGGGGGTCATCCTCTAAGGGGTGTCTTTCGAGCCGTGTACGACACTGTTCGCAGGCTGATATGCAAGTTTTACACATTTCCCTGGTGACAGGCCAACCTCGAGCAAGGGCTTCACGATACAGATCTTTAGCTCCCGTATGTTTTCGTTTTATATGCAACCATTCTAACAGACGTTCCCAGTCTTCTGTGATCTGGTCCTTTTGTACAGGAGCTAGTCTTGCTAATTCATCAGCTTTGTTGTTCCATTCTCCTGCTGAGCCCCCATCTACTTGATGAGAAGCTACCCATCCCACAGCAAAGTTCCCTTGGCTGGCAATGCTCAAGATTTCTTGCCACTTGTCCTTTTGCCATACTGGAATTCTGTTAACCTCCCATTCATTTTGCTCCCAGAAAGGGAGCCATTCAGTACATCCCTTAAACACTGCATAAGAATCAGTATATATGTGGACTGGGGAAGTGGTTTGTGCTTCACGCTTGAAAACACTCCATACTGCAATTAATTCTCCTACCTGGGCACTCCCTTCTCCCTCTGTTATTATCTGTTCATCAGTAGCAGTGTGGAGAGCTACTGCCCGGTATTGCCACACTTTTCCTTCTCGCTTTGCAGAAGCATCGGTAAACCAAGCATTCACTGACTGATCGTGGAGGAAAGGAGGGGCCACCCGAATAACTGAGATAGGTTTGTCTTGGCTGCTGTCCAGGCTCTCTGTTTCTTGGATAGCTAAGTTTTTCAGAGCTCCTTCAGTCACTGAAAAAAGGTTACAGTAGTGTTCAATTTGAGCATACCACTTTCGTACCGAGGCTCTCTGGGCTACCCCATCAGGAGGGGGGGTCCCGTTAGAGACTGCTTTTATAACTTTGAACGGGCCTCTTAGCACAATTGGTTGTTGACGTGTGATTTTCTCCACTTCTATGAGAGCCAGGCTAACCACAAACAAACCTTTCTCCCATGCAGTATATCTCTTCTCGGCATCCTTAAAGCCACGGGAATAAAATCCTACGGGGCGGGTTGGGCCCTCAGGACCACGCTGCCAAATGTGTACTGACAATCCTGTAGTGGCAAACCCCCATTCTACCTGAAAGGGGTCTGAAGGGTGAATAGGGCCAAGAGCCTGGTGAGCTGTTGCCTCAAAAATTAACAATTGCATTGCTTCTTCCTGAGAAGCAGTCCATTCCCATTTGGCCCTTTTCTTCAGTAAATCATAAAGAGGTCTGGCAATGATGGAAAAGTCTGGGATATGTTTTCTCCAGAATACCAATAGCCCTAAAGCATGCTGCAAATCCTTTTTTGATTCAGGCATTTTAATCTGATCTAGGGAAGTGAGAGTGTCTGGGGGGATACATGTCATTCCCCCTTTCCACCAAATCCCCAAAAACTTTACTTCTTGTGATGGCTTTTGGACCTTTTCTGGGGGAATTTGCAAACCCAGGTTCTCCAAATGGGAGATGATGTTCTGTTGGGTCATTCCTACCTCCTCTTCTTTATCTCCCCCCACAAGAATATCATCAATATACTGATAAACAGCTACGCCTTTGGCTTTTGGTATTTTCTCCAGTTCTTGGGCCAAAGCATGGTGAGCAAGTGTAGGGGAATGTTTGTATCCCTGAGGCAGCCGGGTAAAGGTGAATTGTTGTCCCTCCCACGTAAAAGCAAAACGATCTCTGTCTTCTGGTCGCAAAGGTATCATGAAAAACATATCTTTAACATCTATGGTTGCCATAATTGGATGAGCTTTCTCCTGAATTGTTATTACCAATTCAGCCATGTTAGGGACCGCGGCAGTTAGGGGCTCTGTGTTAGCATTCAGCCTTCGAAAATCTATAGTGAGCCTCCACTTCCCATTAGGTTTTTTCACTGGCCACACCGGCGAGTTAAAAGGAGAATGGGTATTTATCACCACTCCTTGTTCCCGCATCTCCTGCATGACTGGTTTGATACCTTCCTTTGCTCCCAGGGGGAGGGGGTATTGTTTGACATTGGTTATTTTGCTAAGCGGCAGAGGGGGTGCAGTTTGAAGCAGCCTGATGTTCAGTTGCGGTGTCCCGAAAGTCCACAACAATCCTTCTGAATCCTCCCACCCCCTACCTTTGAGGGCATCTATTCCTAACAAGTTGGTTGGAATGTTTCCAACCACCATGTAAATAGTGACCGTGCTTTCCTCTCCCGGTAGCATCAGCCTAACCGGAGCAACGTTCATAACCTCTGTTGACCCTAAAGCATTCAGGACACAAACGTTTTGCTTAGAGGGAATCACCCCACACCTCCGTGCATCTTCCTCAGTCAGGGCAGAGATCTGAGCCCCGGTGTCAATTAAAAAAGTTACGGGTGCGCGCTTAGGTCCTACAATAGCTGTAATCAATAAATCTCCTCTATTAGTTTTAGTGAGCTGTCGGATATAAATCCATCCTCCGTTCCCCCGCCCACTGCTAAGGAACGGAGGTTCTAGTTTCCCTGCTGACTTTTCCCGTCGCCCGTGTTCTCCACAGGGGGGGCCGTGGGCGTGACAGGAGAGGTTTCTGTATTTGTCGGTGAGTGCTGTGGGTGTTGTTTCGGACCATACCACCTTGATATTAGTTTACTCAGCTTATTAAGGGGTAAACCATCCATTATATCCCTGGGAACTCCCTTTTTAATTCCCAAAGCCCACCACTGTTGTCGAGTCAGGGGCTGTCCTCCTCCTGTTTTAGAGTGGGAGTAGTCAGCAACAGCAGCATGGTCAGTGGAAGAGGTTGCAGTCTTGCTAACGGAAAGGGGTAGATCTTTAGCTCCTATTTGACGGATCCCTTTTGATTTTTCCTCCAGAGTCCTCACAGGACCATATTTCCTGCTATAATCTATCAATTCCTGAGCTACATCTCCCCATGTCCACCTCTTTTTATGTTTTGAACGGGAAGGAGTTGAGCTATGATTGAAAGGTGAATCTGAGCCAGTATTGGTTTCATCTCTCCTGCCATTTATAAAGCTCTCCAGCTTTTCTACCGGGTCCAAAGATGCTATGGTTCTTTGGAGATCAATCCCGGTAGATCTGAGTGACTCTGGGAGCCCCCTTATTAAAGGAGTCATGATTTCAGGATTCACAGACAACATCATCGGGGATTCACATCCAGGGACTAATTTCCTTTCATGTATCATTTGCAGGCAGGCTGCTTTGTGCACACTTTCTAGCAATTGATCTATTGTGCCTGTGATTGCCAGGGGATCCCCCCTGTCTAAAGGGTTCAACCCTCCGGCCCAATAAGCAGCCCGCTGGGTTAGGGACCATGGGGCACGTCTATCCCCTGTTGTTAAAAAGACACCGTGACCCCAGTAACCACTTGCCTCCTTTTCATTTAACTGAATTTGGTCCCCTCCGGTTAGAGATACGCGCCATACATACTCTGTTTCGGATTCTTTGGGAAGGCGCCCATACTCTCTTTTCATCTTGGCCAATTCGGTGGGAGTATATGGTATCTCTTTGGTGGTAATATGTGGGTCGTTATCCTCATCATTTATATAAGCATATTCTGCTTTAATCAAAGGTCTAACTCGGGGGTTCTCCCTGAAGCGTTTCTTTGCTTCCTTTAGTTCCTTTTGAGGGTATATTTGACTTATTTGCCGAACACCTACCTCTTCCATCATCATTTCTATCTCACTCAGTGATTCAGCAGACTTTGAAAATTCTTCTCTTAGGGCATCTTTTAGACAGCGGTTTTCTTCCTCCTTTTCCTCTGTCTGCTGCTTGAACAAGCAAACTGCTTTCTCCTTTTCTACTAATTGATCTTCCAGGTTGGAGATTGTTTTCTGCAAAAGTTGTACCAAATTTTCAAGGGATTCTATGATTTGTTTTTCATGGCTACGCCGCTTAGAGCGGTCTTCAATTGCTGCGACCAGGCTGGCTCCAAGGACTGCACAGATTATCGCTTTGCCTTTACCTGACCGTAATCTAGCCTCATTATGTATGGAAATCACTCGGTCTGTTACACTCTGTAAATTTGCCCAATTGTCTCGAGCCCACTCTTCCCCGGGTGGGGAGGGTCGAGCTCCATACTTTGCCAAGAGTGCATAGAACGAGTCAAGATTTTTTACTAATGGAGGGTTTTGATAAACATCTTTTTCAGTCATTCTTATTATGAAGGGGCTGAACTCACTTCGGGGAGGAAAACTTAGTTACACCACAGACGCAACAGCAGCTGCGTCGCCCTTCTCTTCCCCGAGTGGCTGAAGGGACCAAGATCTACCACAGGGAGGTTAAACTTAGTTGCAGACTTTCTCAGTTTGTCCCTTTCACTTCCCCAGGTAGTCGACCTCATTTATTGAGGGCAGTTCCCCCTTTTGCACTAAGAGATCCTTGCACTTGATCCTGATAGACAGAGCCCTCAATTCGAGTTTGGGGTGCAATACACCGAGGTGTGTGTGGTGTGCGGGAATCTCAAATCACCCCCCTTGCTTTCTGGACACCTCTCACCCTTTCGGGTGTAGGGCCAGGTGCGGCTGGAGCGAAAAGTTCTTCCCCTGTTACAGACCACACACAGCCTGCACCCCCCTGTCTCTCAGGATCCTGTCCGTGACGCCAGTTTAATGTCACGGTCCACTCGGTGGACTCGTGATGATTCGTTTGCTACGATCTCGAAAGTGCAAAATTAAGGTGACCAACACCAAAGGGGATAGCAGTAATCAAACAGTGAAACTTTATTGGGTTGCCTGTGAAGAGGCACGCGATAGTTAGAGATGGGTGAAAGAAAGGAGAAAAGTAAAGTTAAGTTTTAGAGAGAAGAGGGAGAGAGGTTATAGCTACCACCGCTGATCTCACGACGTCCTAACGGTCCCGGGTCCAGCTGATGCTGCGTCGTCGATCGTCGTGGTCCTTGGTGGGGAAGCTTCCAATTTTTCTTGCCCAGAAGTCATCTTTTATGCTTAGTAACACACCTTGCTCCACCTCTGCCTCGGGGGTCTCCGCCCTTCTCAGAATTCAATTATCATATCTCCACCCCTCTTGAGCAAGGCCATCGCGCGTGCACGGGGGGGAGTGTCCGAGGTGTGGTCAGTCTCAGAGGCGGGTAACCTTCAACCAGGAGGTGTGTTTTGGTATTATAATGAAGCAAAGTTCATCTGAGGTTCATGATTTCTTCATCGGTGTTATGGCAACAGTCACGATCCATCTTTTTGACAATGGCTATGCAATTACCACTAACTGCTCTGGCTAGGCCCAGGTACCGAACAATAGCACAACACTCTTTGTACTGCACGGCTCAGGCACCAAAGAACAGCACTGCACTGCCTGCACCACACGGTTCAGTACTCAGGAGAACAGCACAGCACTGGCTGTGCCACATAGTTCTGCATTCAGGAGCCTTTGCACCACGTTCCATTCCAGGGGTCGGCAGCTGCGCTCCAAACAGGCCGTTGTCGGGTACCTCACTGTCCATATCCCTGATGACAATGTTGAGACAATGCTGATCTTCTGACCGACTCTTACAATGTTGTCCTGGAGAGCTTGCAGAGCACTGCGGAAAGGCAGGCAGAGAATTCCCTGCTAGCACCTTCTCTGTGCCTGTTCACATTGCTTCGCAGAATCGCTTTTGTGCAGAAAACAGTAACACTTGTTCAGAACGAAAGAAAGCACAGAGCCCCAGATTCTACGTTGTCCTGGAGAGCTTGCAGAGCACTGGGGAAAGGCAGGCAGAGAATTCCCTGCTAGCACCTTCTCTGTGCCTGGGAAGCAGAAGTCTTCACATTGCTTCGCAGAATCGCTTTTGTGCAGAAAACAGTAACACTTGTTCAGAACGAAAGAAAGCACAGAGCCCCAGATTTTATGTTGTCCTGGAGAGCTTGCAGAGCACTGGGGAAAGGCAGGCAGAGTATTCCCTGCTAGCACCTTCTCTGTGCCTGGGAAGCAGAAGTGTTCACATTGCTTCGCAGAATCGCTTTTGTGCAGAAAACAGTAACACTTGTTCAGAACGAAAGAAAGCACAGAGCCCCAGATTTTATGCTGTCCTGGAGAGCTTGCAGAGCACTGGGGAAAGGCAGGCAGAGAATTCCCTGCTAGCACCTTCTCTGTGCCTGTTCACATTGCTTCGCAGAATCGCTTTTGTGCAGAAAACAGTAACACTTGTTCAGAACGAAAGAAAGCACAGAGCCCCAGATTTGCTGTTGTCCTGGAGAGCTTGCAGAGCACTGGGGAAAGGCAGGCAGAGAATTCCCTGCTAGCACCTTCTCTGTGCCTGGGAAGCAGAAGTGTTCACATTGCTTCGCAGAATCGCTTTTGTGCAGAAAACAGTAACACTTGTTCAGAACAAAAGAAAGCACAGAGCCCCAGATTTGCTGTTGTCCTGGAGAGCTTGCAGAGCACTGGGGAAAGGCAGGCAGAGAATTCCCTGCTAGCACCTTCTCTGTGCCTGTTCACATTGCTTGGCAGAATCGCTTTTGTGCAGAAAACAGTAACACTTGTTCAGAAGGAAAGAAAGCACCGAGCCGCAGATTCTACGTTGTCCTGGAGAGCTTGCAGAGCACTGGGGAAAGGCAGGCAGAGAATCCCTGCTAGCACCTTCTCTGTGCCTGGGAAGCAGAAGTGTTCACATTGCTTCGCAGAATCGCTTTTGTGCAGAAAACAGTAACACTTGTTCAGAACAAAAGAAAGCACAGAGCCCCAGATTTTATGTTGTCCTGGAGAGCTGGCAGAGCACTGGGGAAAGGCAGGCAGAGAATTCCCTGCTAGCACCTTCTCTGTGCCTGTTCACATTGCTTCGCAGAATCGCTTTTGTGCAGAAAACAGTAACACTTGTTCAGAACGAAAGAAAGCACAGAGCCCCAGATTTTATGTTGTCCTGGAGAGCTTGCAGAGCACTGCGGAAAGGCAGGCAGAGAATTCCCTGCTAGCACCTTCTCTGTGCCTGGGAAGCAGAAGTGTTCACATTCCTTCGCAGAATCGCTTTTGTGCAGAAAACAGTAACACTTGTTCAGAAGGAAAGAAAGCACAGAGCCCCAGATTTTATGTTGTCCTGGAGAGCTTGCAGAGCACTGGGGAAAGGCAGGCAGAGAATTCCCTGCTAGCACCTTCTCTGTGCCTGTTCACATTGCTTCGCAGAATCGCTTTTGTGCAGAAAACAGTAACACTTGTTCAGAAGGAAAGAAAGCACAGAGCCCCAGATTTTATGTTGTCCTGGAGAGCTTGCAGAGCACTGGGGAAAGGCAGGCAGAGAATTCCCTGCTAGCACCTTCTCTGTGCCTGGGAAGCAGAAGTCTTCACATTCCTTCGCAGAATCGCTTTTGTGCAGAAAACAGTAACACTTGTTCAGAACGAAAGAAAGCACAGAGCCCCAGATTTGCTGTTGTCCTGGAGAGCTTGCAGAGCACTGGGGAAAGGCAGGCAGAGAATTCCCTGCTAGCACCTTCTCTGTGCCTGTTCACATTGCTTCGCAGAATCGCTTTTGTGCAGAAAACAGTAACACTTGTTCAGAACGAAAGAAAGCACAGAGCCCCAGATTTGCTGTTGTCCTGGAGAGCTTGCAGAGCACTGGGGAAAGGCAGGCAGAGAATCCCTGCTAGCACCTTCTCTGTGCCTGGGAAGCAGAAGTTTTCCCATTGCTTCGCAGAATCGCTTTTGTGCAGAAAACAGTAACACTTGTTCAGAACGAAAGAAAGCACAGAGCCCCAGATTTTATGCTGTCCTGGAGAGCTTGCAGAGCACTGGGGAAAGGCAGGCAGAGAATTCCCTGCTAGCACCTTCTCTGTGCCTGGGAAGCAGAAGTGTTCACATTGCTTCGCAGAATCGCTTTTGTGCAGAAAACAGTAACACTTGTTCAGAACGAAAGAAAGCACAGAGCCCCAGATTTGCTGTTGTCCTGGAGAGCTTGCAGAGCACTGGGGAAAGGCAGGCAGAGAATTCCCTGCTAGCACCTTCTCTGTGCCTGTTCACATTGCTTCGCAGAATCGCTTTTGTGCAGAAAACAGTAACACTTGTTCAGAAGGAAAGAAAGCACAGAGCCCCAGATTTTATGTTGTCCTGGAGAGCTTGCAGAGCACTGCGGAAAGGCAGGCAGAGAATTCCCTGCTAGCACCTTCTCTGTGCCTGGGAAGCAGAAGTCTTCACATTGCTTCGCAGAATCGCTTTTGTGCAGAAAACAGTAACACTTGTTCAGAACGAAAGAAAGCACAGAGCCCCAGATTTGCTGTTGTCCTGGAGAGCTTGCAGAGCACTGGGGAAAGGCAGGCAGAGAATTCCCTGCTAGCACCTTCTCTGTGCCTGGGAAGCAGAAGTGTTCACATTGCTTGGCAGAATCGCTTTTGTGCAGAAAACACTAACACTTGTTCAGAACGAAAGAAAGCACAGAGCCCCAGATTTTATGTTGTCCTGGAGAGCTTGCAGTGCACTGGGGAAAGGCAGGCAGAGAATCCCTGCTAGCACCTTCTCTGTGCCTGGGAAGCAGAAGTTTTCCCATTGCTTCGCAGAATCGCTTTTGTGCAGAAAACAGTAACACTTGTTCAGAACAAAAGAAAGCACAGAGCCCCAGATTTGCTGTTGTCCTGGAGAGCTTTCAGAGCACTGGGGAAAGGCAGGCAGAGAATTCCCTGCTAGCACCTTCTCTGTGCCTGTTCACATTGCTTCGCAGAATCGCTTTTGTGCAGAAAACAGTAACACTTGTTCAGAACGAAAGAAAGCACAGAGCCCCAGATTCTACGTTGTCCTGGAGAGCTTGCAGAGCACTGGGGAAAGGCAGGCAGAGAATTCCCTGCTAGCACCTTCTCTGTGCCTGGGAAGCAGAAGTGTTCACATTGCTTCGCAGAATCGCTTTTGTGCAGAAAACAGTAACACTTGTTCAGAACAAAAGAAAGCACAGAGCCCCAGATTTTATGTTGTCCTGGAGAGCTGGCAGAGCACTGGGGAAAGGCAGGCAGAGAATTCCCTGCTAGCACCTTCTCTGTGCCTGTTCACATTGCTTCGCAGAATCGCTTTTGTGCAGAAAACAGTAACACTTGTTCAGAAGGAAAGAAAGCACAGAGCCCCAGATTTTATGTTGTCCTGGAGAGCTTGCAGAGCACTGGGGAAAGGCAGGCAGAGAATTCCCTGCTAGCACCTTCTCTGTGCCTGTTCACATTGCTTCGCAGAATCGCTTTTGTGCAGAAAACAGTAACACTTGTTCAGAACAAAAGAAAGCACAGAGCCCCAGATTTTATGTTGTCCTGGAGAGCTTGCAGAGCACTGGGGAAAGGCAGGCAGAGAATTCCCTGCTAGCACCTTCTCTGTGCCTGGGAAGCAGAAGTGTTCACATTGCTTCGCAGAATCGCTTTTGTGCAGAAAACAGTAACACTTGTTCAGAACGAAAGAAAGCACAGAGCCCCAGATTCTCCGTTGTCCTGGACAGCTTGCAGAGCACTGGGGAAAGGCAGGCAGAGAATTCCCTGCTAGCACCTTCTCTGTGCCTGGGAAGCAGAAGTCTTCACATTGCTTCGCAGAATCGCTTTTGTGCAGAAAACAGTAACACTTGTTCAGAAGGAAAGAAAGCACAGAGCCCCAGATTTTATGTTGTCCTGGACAGCTTGCAGAGCACTGGGGAAAGGCAGGCAGAGAATTCCCTGCTAGCACCTTCTCTGTGCCTGTTCACATTGCTTCGCAGAATCGCTTTTGTGCAGAAAACAGTAACACTTGTTCAGAACGAAAGAAAGCACAGAGCCCCAGATTTGCTGTTGTCCTGGAGAGCTTGCAGAGCACTGGGGAAAGGCAGGCAGAGAATTCCCTGCTAGCACCTTCTCTGTGCCTGTTCACATTGCTTCGCAGAATCGCTTTTGTGCAGAAAACAGTAACACTTGTTCAGAACGAAAGAAAGCACAGAGCCCCAGATTTGCTGTTGTCCTGGAGAGCTTGCAGAGCACTGGGGAAAGGCAGGCAGAGAATTCCCTGCTAGCACCTTCTCTGTGCCTGGGAAGCAGAAGTGTTCACATTGCTTCGCAGAATCGCTTTTGTGCAGAAAACAGTAACACTTGTTCAGAACGAAAGAAAGCACAGAGCCCCAGATTTTATGTTGTCCTGGAGAGCTTGCAGAGCACTGGGGAAAGGCAGGCAGAGAATCCCTGCTAGCACCTTCTCTGTGCCTGGGAAGCAGAAGTTTTCCGATTGCTTCGCAGAATCGCTTTTGTGCAGAAAACAGTAACACTTGTTCAGAACGAAAGAAAGCACAGAGCCCCAGATTTTATGTTGTCCTGGAGAGCTTGCAGTGCACTGGGGAAAGGCAGGCAGAGAATTCCCTGCTAGCACCTTCTATGTGCCTGGGAAGCAGAAGTGTTCACATTGCTTCGCAGAATCGCTTTTGTGCAGAAAACAGTAACACTTGTTCAGAACGAAAGAAAGCACAGAGCCCCAGATTCTCCGTTGTCCTGGAGAGCTTGCAGAGCACTGCGGAAAGGCAGGCAGAGAATTCCCTGCTAGCACCTTCTCTGTGCCTGGGAAGCAGAAGTGTTCACATTGCTTCGCAGAATCGCTTTTGTGCAGAAAACACTAACACTTGTTCAGAACAAAAGAAAGCACAGAGCCCCAGATTTGCTGTTGTCCTGGAGAGCTTTCAGAGCACTGGGGAAAGGCAGGCAGAGAATTCCCTGCTAGCACCTTCTCTGTGCCTGTTCACATTGCTTCGCAGAATCGCTTTTGTGCAGAAAACAGTAACAGTTGTTCAGAACGAAAGAAAGCACAGAGCCCCAGATTCTACGTTGTCCTGGAGAGCTTGCAGAGCACTGGGGAAAGGCAGGCAGAGAATCCCTGCTAGCACCTTCTCTGTGCCTGGGAAACAGAAGTGTTCCCATTGCTTCGCAGAATCGCTTTTGTGCAGAAAACAGTAACACTTGTTCAGAACGAAAGAAAGCACAGAGCCCCAGATTTTATGTTGTCCTGGAGAGCTTGCAGAGCACTGGGGAAAGGCAGGCAGAGAATTCCCTGCTAGCACCTTCTCTGTGCCTGTTCACATTGCTTCGCAGAATCGCTTTTGTGCAGAAAACAGTAACACTTGTTCAGAACGAAAGAAAGCACAGAGCCCCAGATTTTATGTTGTCCTGGAGAGCTTGCAGTGCACTGGGGAAAGGCAGGCAGAGAATTCCCTGCTAGCACCTTCTCTGTGCCTGTTCACATTGCTTCGCAGAATCGCTTTTGTGCAGAAAACAGTAACACTTGTTCAGAACGAAAGAAAGCACAGAGCCCCAGATTTTATGTTGTCCTGGAGAGCTTGCAGAGCACTGGGGAAAGGCAGGCAGAGTATTCCCTGCTAGCACCTTCTCTGTGCCTGGGAAGCAGAAGTGTTCACATTGCTTCGCAGAATCGCTTTTGTGCAGAAAACAGTAACACTTCTTCAGAACAAAAGAAAGCACAGAGCCCCAGATTTGCTGTTGTCCTGGAGAGCTTGCAGAGCACTGGGGAAAGGCAGGCAGAGAATTCCCTGCTAGCACCTTCTCTGTGCCTGTTCACATTGCTTCGCAGAATCGTTTTTGTGCAGAAAACAGTAACACTTGTTCAGAAGGAAAGAAAGCACAGAGCCGCAGATTCTACGTTGTCCTGGAGAGCTTGCAGAGCACTGGGGAAAGGCAGGCAGAGAATCCCTGCTAGCACCTTCTCTGTGCCTGGGAAGCAGAAGTGTTCACATTGCTTCGCAGAATCGCTTTTGTGCAGAAAACAGTAACACTTGTTCAGAACGAAAGAAAGCACAGAGCCCCAGATTTTATGTTGTCCTGGAGAGCTTGCAGAGCACTGGGGAAAGGCAGGCAGAGAATTCCCTGCTAGCACCTTCTCTGTGCCTGTTCACATTGCTTCGCAGAATCGCTTTTGTGCAGAAAACAGTAACACTTGTTCAGAAGGAAAGAAAGCACAGAGCCCCAGATTTTATGTTGTCCTGGAGAGCTCGCAGAGCACTGGGGAAAGGCAGGCAGAGAATTCCCTGCTAGCACCTTCTCTGTGCCTGGGAAGCAGAAGTGTTCACATTGCTTGGCAGAATCGCTTTTGTGCAGAAAACAGTAACACTTGTTCAGAACGAAAGAAAGCACAGAGCCCCAGATTTTATGTTGTCCTGGAGAGCTTGCAGAGCACTGGGGAAAGGCAGGCAGAGAATTCCCTGCTAGCACCTTCTCTGTGCCTGTTCACATTGCTTCGCAGAATCGCTTTTGTGCAGAAAACAGTAACACTTGTTCAGAAGGAAAGAAAGCACAGAGCCCCAGATTTTATGTTGTCCTGGAGAGCTCGCAGAGCACTGGGGAAAGGCAGGCAGAGAATTCCCTGCTAGCACCTTCTCTGTGCCTGGGAAGCAGAAGTGTTCACATTGCTTGGCAGAATCGCTTTTGTGCAGAAAACAGTAACACTTGTTCAGAACGAAAGAAAGCACAGAGCCCCAGATTTTATGTTGTCCTGGAGAGCTTGCAGAGCACTGGGGAAAGGCAGGCAGAGAATTCCCTGCTAGCACCTTCTCTGTGCCTGTTCACATTGCTTCGCAGAATCGCTTTTGTGCAGAAAACAGTAACACTTGTTCAGAAGGAAAGAAAGCACAGAGCCCCAGATTTTATGTTGTCCTGGAGAGCTTGCAGAGCACTGCGGAAAGGCAGGCAGAGAATTCCCTGCTAGCACCTTCTCTGTGCCTGGGAAGCAGAAGTGTTCACATTCCTTCGCAGAATCGCTTTTGTGCAGAAAACAGTAACACTTGTTCAGAAGGAAAGAAAGCACAGAGCCCCAGATTTTATGTTGTCCTGGAGAGCTTGCAGAGCACTGGGGAAAGGCAGGCAGAGAATTCCCTGCTAGCACCTTCTCTGTGCCTGTTCACATTGCTTCGCAGAATCGCTTTTGTGCAGAAAACAGTAACACTTGTTCAGAAGGAAAGAAAGCACAGAGCCCCAGATTTGCTGTTGTCCTGGAGAGCTTGCAGAGCACTGGGGAAAGGCAGGCAGAGAATTCCCTGCTAGCACCTTCTCTGTGCCTGGGAAGCAGAAGTGTTCACATTGCTTCGCAGAATCGCTTTTGTGCAGAAAACAGTAACACTTGTTCAGAACGAAAGAAAGCACAGAGCCCCAGATTTTATGTTGTCCTGGAGAGCTTGCAGAGCACTGGGGAAAGGCAGGCAGAGAATCCCTGCTAGCACCTTCTCTGTGCCTGGGAAGCAGAAGTTTTCCCATTGCTTCGCAGAATCGCTTTTGTGCAGAAAACAGTAACACTTGTTCAGAACGAAAGAAAGCACAGAGCCCCAGATTTGCTGTTGTCCTGGAGAGCTTTCAGAGCACTGGGGAAAGGCAGGCAGAGAATTCCCTGCTAGCACCTTCTCTGTGCCTGTTCACATTGCTTCGCAGAATCGCTTTTGTGCAGAAAACAGTAACACTTGTTCAGAACGAAAGAAAGCACAGAGCCCCAGATTTTATGTTGTCCTGGAGAGCTTGCAGAGCACTGGGGAAAGGCAGGCAGAGTATTCCCTGCTAGCACCTTCTCTGTGCCTGGGAAGCAGAAGTGTTCACATTGCTTCGCAGAATCGCTTTTGTGCAGAAAACAGTAACACTTCTTCAGAACAAAAGAAAGCACAGAGCCCCAGATTTGCTGTTGTCCTGGAGAGCTTGCAGAGCACTGGGGAAAGGCAGGCAGAGAATTCCCTGCTAGCACCTTCTCTGTGCCTGTTCACATTGCTTCGCAGAATCGTTTTTGTGCAGAAAACAGTAACACTTGTTCAGAAGGAAAGAAAGCACAGAGCCGCAGATTCTACGTTGTCCTGGAGAGCTTGCAGAGCACTGGGGAAAGGCAGGCAGAGAATCCCTGCTAGCACCTTCTCTGTGCCTGGGAAGCAGAAGTGTTCACATTGCTTCGCAGAATCGCTTTTGTGCAGAAAACAGTAACACTTGTTCAGAACAAAAGAAAGCACAGAGCCCCAGATTTTATGTTGTCCTGGAGAGCTGGCAGAGCACTGGGGAAAGGCAGGCAGAGAATTCCCTGCTAGCACCTTCTCTGTGCCTGTTCACATTGCTTCGCAGAATCGCTTTTGTGCAGAAAACAGTAACACTTGTTCAGAAGGAAAGAAAGCACAGAGCCCCAGATTTTATGTTGTCCTGGAGAGCTTGCAGAGCACTGGGGAAAGGCAGGCAGAGAATTCCCTGCTAGCACCTTCTCTGTGCCTGGGAAGCAGAAGTGTTCACATTGCTTGGCAGAATCGCTTTTGTGCAGAAAACAGTAACACTTGTTCAGAACGAAAGAAAGCACAGAGCCCCAGATTTTATGTTGTCCTGGAGAGCTTGCAGAGCACTGGGGAAAGGCAGGCAGAGAATTCCCTGCTAGCACCTTCTCTGTGCCTGTTCACATTGCTTCGCAGAATCGCTTTTGTGCAGAAAACAGTAACACTTGTTCAGAAGGAAAGAAAGCACAGAGCCCCAGATTTTATGTTGTCCTGGAGAGCTTGCAGAGCACTGGGGAAAGGCAGGCAGAGAATTCCCTGCTAGCACCTTCTCTGTGCCTGGGAAGCAGAAGTGTTCACATTGCTTCGCAGAATCGCTTTTGTGCAGAAAACAGTAACACTTGTTCAGAACGAAAGAAAGCACAGAGCCCCAGATTTTATGTTGTCCTGGAGAGCTTGCAGAGCACTGGGGAAAGGCAGGCAGAGAATTCCCTGCTAGCACCTTCTCTGTGCCTGTTCACATTGCTTCGCAGAATCGCTTTTGTGCAGAAAACAGTAACACTTGTTCAGAAGGAAAGAAAGCACAGAGCCCCAGATTTTATGTTGTCCTGGAGAGCTTGCAGAGCACTGGGGAAAGGCAGGCAGAGAATTCCCTGCTAGCACCTTCTCTGTGCCTGTTCACATTGCTTCGCAGAATCGCTTTTGTGCAGAAAACAGTAACACTTGTTCAGAAGGAAAGAAAGCACAGAGCCCCAGATTTTATGTTGTCCTGGAGAGCTTGCAGAGCACTGGGGAAAGGCAGGCAGAGAATTCCCTGCTAGCACCTTCTCTGTGCCTGGGAAGCAGAAGTGTTCACATTGCTTCGCAGAATCGCTTTTGTGCAGAAAACAGTAACACTTGTTCAGAACGAAAGAAAGCACAGAGCCCCAGATTTTATGTTGTCCTGGAGAGCTTGCAGAGCACTGGGGAAAGGCAGGCAGAGAATCCCTGCTAGCACCTTCTCTGTGCCTGGGAAGCAGAAGTTTTCCCATTGCTTCGCAGAATCGCTTTTGTGCAGAAAACAGTAACACTTGTTCAGAACGAAAGAAAGCACAGAGCCCCAGATTTGCTGTTGTCCTGGAGAGCTTTCAGAGCACTGGGGAAAGGCAGGCAGAGAATTCCCTGCTAGCACCTTCTCTGTGCCTGTTCACATTGCTTCGCAGAATCGCTTTTGTGCAGAAAACAGTAACACTTGTTCAGAACGAAAGAAAGCACAGAGCCCCAGATTCTACGTTGTCCTGGAGAGCTTGCAGAGCACTGGGGAAAGGCAGGCAGAGAATTCCCTGCTAGCACCTTCTCTGTGCCTGGGAAGCAGAAGTGTTCACATTGCTTCGCAGAATCGCTTTTGTGCAGAAAACAGTAACACTTGTTCAGAACAAAAGAAAGCACAGAGCCCCAGATTTTATGTTGTCCTGGAGAGCTTGCAGAGCACTGGGGAAAGGCAGGCAGAGAATTCCCTGCTAGCACCTTCTCTGTGCCTGTTCACATTGCTTCGCAGAATCGCTTTTGTGCAGAAAACAGTAACACTTGTTCAGAAGGAAAGAAAGCACAGAGCCGCAGATTCTACGTTGTCCTGGAGAGCTTGCAGAGCACTGGGGAAAGGCAGGCAGAGAATCCCTGCTAGCACCTTCTCTGTGCCTGGGAAGCAGAAGTGTTCACATTGCTTCGCAGAATCGCTTTTGTGCAGAAAACAGTAACACTTGTTCAGAACAAAAGAAAGCACAGAGCCCCAGATTTTATGTTGTCCTGGAGAGCTGGCAGAGCACTGGGGAAAGGCAGGCAGAGAATTCCCTGCTAGCACCTTCTCTGTGCCTGTTCACATTCCTTCGCAGAATCGCTTTTGTGCAGAAAACAGTAACACTTGTTCAGAAGGAAAGAAAGCACAGAGCCCCAGATTTTATGTTGTCCTGGAGAGCTTGCAGAGCACTGGGGAAAGGCAGGCAGAGAATTCCCTGCTAGCACCTTCTCTGTGCCTGTTCACATTGCTTCGCAGAATCGCTTTTGTGCAGAAAACAGTAACACTTGTTCAGAAGGAAAGAAAGCACAGAGCCCCAGATTTTATGTTGTCCTGGAGAGCTTGCAGAGCACTGCGGAAAGGCAGGCAGAGAATTCCCTGCTAGCACCTTCTCTGTGCCTGGGAAGCAGAAGTCTTCACATTCCTTCGCAGAATCGCTTTTGTGCAGAAAACAGTAACACTTGTTCAGAAGGAAAGAAAGCACAGAGCCCCAGATTTTATGTTGTCCTGGAGAGCTTGCAGAGCACTGGGGAAAGGCAGGCAGAGAATTCCCTGCTAGCACCTTCTCTGTGCCTGTTCACATTGCTTCGCAGAATCGCTTTTGTGCAGAAAACAGTAACACTTGTTCAGAAGGAAAGAAAGCACAGAGCCCCAGATTTTATGTTGTCCTGGAGAGCTTGCAGAGCACTGGGGAAAGGCAGGCAGAGAATTCCCTGCTAGCACCTTCTCTGTGCCTGGGAAGCAGAAGTTTTCCCATTGCTTCGCAGAATCGCTTTTGTGCAGAAAACAGTAACACTTGTTCAGAACGAAAGAAAGCACAGAGCCCCAGATTTTATGCTGTCCTGGAGAGCTTGCAGAGCACTGGGGAAAGGCAGGCAGAGAATTCCCTGCTAGCACCTTCTCTGTGCCTGGGAAGCAGAAGTGTTCACATTGCTTCGCAGAATCGCTTTTGTGCAGAAAACAGTAACACTTGTTCAGAACGAAAGAAAGCACAGAGCCCCAGATTTGCTGTTGTCCTGGAGAGCTTGCAGAGCACTGGGGAAAGGCAGGCAGAGAATTCCCTGCTAGCACCTTCTCTGTGCCTGTTCACATTGCTTCGCAGAATCGCTTTTGTGCAGAAAACAGTAACACTTGTTCAGAAGGAAAGAAAGCACAGAGCCCCAGATTTTATGTTGTCCTGGAGAGCTTGCAGAGCACTGCGGAAAGGCAGGCAGAGAATTCCCTGCTAGCACCTTCTCTGTGCCTGGGAAGCAGAAGTCTTCACATTGCTTCGCAGAATCGCTTTTGTGCAGAAAACAGTAACACTTGTTCAGAAGGAAAGAAAGCACAGAGCCCCAGATTTTATGTTGTCCTGGAGAGCTTGCAGAGCACTGGGGAAAGGCAGGCAGAGAATTCCCTGCTAGCACCTTCTCTGTGCCTGTTCACATTGCTTCGCAGAATCGCTTTTGTGCAGAAAACAGTAACACTTGTTCAGAAGGAAAGAAAGCACAGAGCCCCAGATTTTATGTTGTCCTGGAGAGCTTGCAGAGCACTGGGGAAAGGCAGGCAGAGAATCCCTGCTAGCACCTTCTCTGTGCCTGGGAAGCAGAAGTTTTCCCATTGCTTCGCAGAATCGCTTTTGTGCAGAAAACAGTAACACTTGTTCAGAACGAAAGAAAGCACAGAGCCCCAGATTTGCTGTTGTCCTGGAGAGCTTTCAGAGCACTGGGGAAAGGCAGGCAGAGAATTCCCTGCTAGCACCTTCTCTGTGCCTGTTCACATTGCTTCGCAGAATCGCTTTTGTGCAGAAAACAGTAACACTTGTTCAGAACGAAAGAAAGCACAGAGCCCCAGATTCTACGTTGTCCTGGAGAGCTTGCAGAGCACTGGGGAAAGGCAGGCAGAGAATTCCCTGCTAGCACCTTCTCTGTGCCTGGGAAGCAGAAGTGTTCACATTGCTTCGCAGAATCGCTTTTGTGCAGAAAACAGTAACACTTGTTCAGAACAAAAGAAAGCACAGAGCCCCAGATTTTATGTTGTCCTGGAGAGCTTGCAGAGCACTGGGGAAAGGCAGGCAGAGAATTCCCTGCTAGCACCTTCTCTGTGCCTGTTCACATTGCTTCGCAGAATCGCTTTTGTGCAGAAAACAGTAACACTTGTTCAGAAGGAAAGAAAGCACAGAGCCGCAGATTCTACGTTGTCCTGGAGAGCTTGCAGAGCACTGGGGAAAGGCAGGCAGAGAATCCCTGCTAGCACCTTCTCTGTGCCTGGGAAGCAGAAGTGTTCACATTGCTTCGCAGAATCGCTTTTGTGCAGAAAACAGTAACACTTGTTCAGAACAAAAGAAAGCACAGAGCCCCAGATTTTATGTTGTCCTGGAGAGCTGGCAGAGCACTGGGGAAAGGCAGGCAGAGAATTCCCTGCTAGCACCTTCTCTGTGCCTGTTCACATTCCTTCGCAGAATCGCTTTTGTGCAGAAAACAGTAACACTTGTTCAGAAGGAAAGAAAGCACAGAGCCCCAGATTTTATGTTGTCCTGGAGAGCTTGCAGAGCACTGGGGAAAGGCAGGCAGAGAATTCCCTGCTAGCACCTTCTCTGTGCCTGTTCACATTGCTTCGCAGAATCGCTTTTGTGCAGAAAACAGTAACACTTGTTCAGAAGGAAAGAAAGCACAGAGCCCCAGATTTTATGTTGTCCTGGAGAGCTTGCAGAGCACTGTGGAAAGGCAGGCAGAGAATTCCCTGCTAGCACCTTCTCTGTGCCTGGGAAGCAGAAGTCTTCACATTCCTTCGCAGAATCGCTTTTGTGCAGAAAACAGTAACACTTGTTCAGAAGGAAAGAAAGCACAGAGCCCCAGATTTTATGTTGTCCTGGAGAGCTTGCAGAGCACTGGGGAAAGGCAGGCAGAGAATTCCCTGCTAGCACCTTCTCTGTGCCTGTTCACATTGCTTCGCAGAATCGCTTTTGTGCAGAAAACAGTAACACTTGTTCAGAAGGAAAGAAAGCACAGAGCCCCAGATTTTATGTTGTCCTGGAGAGCTTGCAGAGCACTGGGGAAAGGCAGGCAGAGAATTCCCTGCTAGCACCTTCTCTGTGCCTGGGAAGCAGAAGTTTTCCCATTGCTTCGCAGAATCGCTTTTGTGCAGAAAACAGTAACACTTGTTCAGAACGAAAGAAAGCACAGAGCCCCAGATTTTATGCTGTCCTGGAGAGCTTGCAGAGCACTGGGGAAAGGCAGGCAGAGAATTCCCTGCTAGCACCTTCTCTGTGCCTGGGAAGCAGAAGTGTTCACATTGCTTCGCAGAATCGCTTTTGTGCAGAAAACAGTAACACTTGTTCAGAACGAAAGAAAGCACAGAGCCCCAGATTTGCTGTTGTCCTGGAGAGCTTGCAGAGCACTGGGGAAAGGCAGGCAGAGAATTCCCTGCTAGCACCTTCTCTGTGCCTGTTCACATTGCTTCGCAGAATCGCTTTTGTGCAGAAAACAGTAACACTTGTTCAGAAGGAAAGAAAGCACAGAGCCCCAGATTTTATGTTGTCCTGGAGAGCTTGCAGAGCACTGCGGAAAGGCAGGCAGAGAATTCCCTGCTAGCACCTTCTCTGTGCCTGGGAAGCAGAAGTCTTCACATTGCTTCGCAGAATCGCTTTTGTGCAGAAAACAGTAACACTTGTTCAGAACGAAAGAAAGCACAGAGCCCCAGATTTGCTGTTGTCCTGGAGAGCTTGCAGAGCACTGGGGAAAGGCAGGCAGAGAATTCCCTGCTAGCACCTTCTCTGTGCCTGGGAAGCAGAAGTGTTCACATTGCTTGGCAGAATCGCTTTTGTGCAGAAAACAGTAACACTTGTTCAGAAGGAAAGAAAGCACAGAGCCCCAGATTTTATGTTGTCCTGGAGAGCTTGCAGTGCACTGGGGAAAGGCAGGCAGAGAATCCCTGCTAGCACCTTCTCTGTGCCTGGGAAGCAGAAGTTTTCCCATTGCTTCGCAGAATCGCTTTTGTGCAGAAAACAGTAACACTTGTTCAGAACGAAAGAAAGCACAGAGCCCCAGATTTTATGTTGTCCTGGAGAGCTTGCAGTGCACTGGGGAAAGGCAGGCAGAGAATTCCCTGCTAGCACCTTCTATGTGCCTGGGAAGCAGAAGGGTTCACATTGCTTCGCAGAATCGCTTTTGTGCAGAAAACAGTAACACTTGTTCAGAACGAAAGAAAGCACAGAGCCCCAGATTCTACGTTGTCCTGGAGAGCTTGCAGAGCACTGCGGAAAGGCAGGCAGAGAATCCCTGCTAGCACCTTCTCTGTGCCTGGGAAACAGAAGTGTTCCCATTGCTTCGCAGAATCGCTTTTGTGCAGAAAACAGTAACACTTGTTCAGAACGAAAGAAAGCACAGAGCCCCAGATTTGCTGTTGTCCTGGAGAGCTTGCAGAGCACTGGGGAAAGGCAGGCAGAGAATTCCCTGCTAGCACCTTCTCTGTGCCTGTTCACATTGCTTCGCAGAATCGCTTTTGTGCAGAAAACAGTAACACTTGTTCAGAACAAAAGAAAGCACAGAGCCCCAGATTTTATGTTGTCCTGGAGAGCTTGCAGAGCACTGCGGAAAGGCAGGCAGAGTATTCCCTGCTAGCACCTTCTCTGTGCCTGGGAAGCAGAAGTCTTCACATTGCTTCGCAGAATCGCTTTTGTGCAGAAAACAGTAACACTTGTTCAGAACGAAAGAAAGCACAGAGCCCCAGATTTGCTGTTGTCCTGGAGAGCTTGCAGAGCACTGGGGAAAGGCAGGCAGAGAATTCCCTGCTAGCACCTTCTCTGTGCCTGTTCACATTGCTTCGCAGAATCGCTTTTGTGCAGAAAACAGTAACACTTGTTCAGAACGAAAGAAAGCACAGAGCCCCAGATTTGCTGTTGTCCTGGAGAGCTTGCAGAGCACTGGGGAAAGGCAGGCAGAGAATTCCCTGCTAGCACCTTCTCTGTGCCTGGGAAGCAGAAGTGTTCACATTGCTTCGCAGAATCGCTTTTGTGCAGAAAACAGTAACACTTGTTCAGAACGAAAGAAAGCACAGAGCCCCAGATTTTATGTTGTCCTGGAGAGCTTGCAGAGCACTGGGGAAAAGCAGGCAGAGAATCCCTGCTAGCACCTTCTCTGTGCCTGGGAAGCAGAAGTTTTCCGATTGCTTCGCAGAATCGCTTTTGTGCAGAAAACAGTAACACTTGTTCAGAACGAAAGAAAGCACAGAGCCCCAGATTTTATGTTGTCCTGGAGAGCTTGCAGTGCACTGGGGAAAGGCAGGCAGAGAATTCCCTGCTAGCACCTTCTATGTGCCTGGGAAGCAGAAGTGTTCACATTGCTTCGCAGAATCGCTTTTGTGCAGAAAACAGTAACACTTGTTCAGAACGAAAGAAAGCACAGAGCCCCAGATTCTCCGTTGTCCTGGAGAGCTTGCAGAGCACTGCGGAAAGGCAGGCAGAGAATTCCCTGCTAGCACCTTCTCTGTGCCTGGGAAGCAGAAGTGTTCACATTGCTTCGCAGAATCGCTTTTGTGCAGAAAACACTAACACTTGTTCAGAACAAAAGAAAGCACAGAGCCCCAGATTTGCTGTTGTCCTGGAGAGCTTTCAGAGCACTGGGGAAAGGCAGGCAGAGAATTCCCTGCTAGCACCTTCTCTGTGCCTGTTCACATTGCTTCGCAGAATCGCTTTTGTGCAGAAAACAGTAACACTTGTTCAGAAGGAAAGAAAGCACAGAGCCCCAGATTTTATGTTGTCCTGGAGAGCTTGCAGAGCACTGGGGAAAGGCAGGCAGAGAATTCCCTGCTAGCACCTTCTCTGTGCCTGGGAAGCAGAAGTCTTCACATTGCTTCGCAGAATCGCTTTTGTGCAGAAAACAGTAACACTTGTTCAGAACGAAAGAAAGCACAGAGCCCCAGATTTTATGTTGTCCTGGAGAGCTTGCAGAGCACTGGGGAAAGGCAGGCAGAGAATTCCCTGCTAGCACCTTCTCTGTGCCTGTTCACATTGCTTCGCAGAATCGCTTTTGTGCAGAAAACAGTAACACTTGTTCAGAACGAAAGAAAGCACAGAGCCCCAGATTCTACGTTGTCCTGGAGAGCTTGCAGAGCACTGCGGAAAGGCAGGCAGAGAATTCCCTGCTAGCACCTTCTCTGTGCCTGGGAAGCAGAAGTGTTCACATTGCTTCGCAGAATCGCTTTTGTGCAGAAAACAGTAACACTTGTTCAGAACGAAAGAAAGCACAGAGCCCCAGATTTTATGTTGTCCTGGAGAGCTTGCAGAGCACTGGGGAAAGGCAGGCAGAGTATTCCCTGCTAGCACCTTCTCTGTGCCTGGGAAGCAGAAGTGTTCACATTGCTTCGCAGAATCGCTTTTGTGCAGAAAACAGTAACACTTCTTCAGAACAAAAGAAAGCACAGAGCCCCAGATTTGCTGTTGTCCTGGAGAGCTTGCAGAGCACTGGGGAAAGGCAGGCAGAGAATTCCCTGCTAGCACCTTCTCTGTGCCTGTTCACATTGCTTCGCAGAATCGTTTTTGTGCAGAAAACAGTAACACTTGTTCAGAAGGAAAGAAAGCACAGAGCCGCAGATTCTACGTTGTCCTGGAGAGCTTGCAGAGCACTGGGGAAAGGCAGGCAGAGAATCCCTGCTAGCACCTTCTCTGTGCCTGGGAAGCAGAAGTGTTCACATTGCTTCGCAGAATCGCTTTTGTGCAGAAAACAGTAACACTTGTTCAGAACGAAAGAAAGCACAGAGCCCCAGATTTGCTGTTGTCCTGGAGAGCTTTCAGAGCACTGGGGAAAGGCAGGCAGAGAATTCCCTGCTAGCACCTTCTCTGTGCCTGTTCACATTGCTTCGCAGAATCGCTTTTGTGCAGAAAACAGTAACACTTGTTCAGAAGGAAAGAAAGCACAGAGCCCCAGATTTTATGTTGTCCTGGAGAGCTTGCAGAGCACTGCGGAAAGGCAGGCAGAGAATTCCCTGCTAGCACCTTCTCTGTGCCTGGGAAGCAGAAGTCTTCACATTGCTTCGCAGAATCGCTTTTGTGCAGAAAACAGTAACACTTGTTCAGAAGGAAAGAAAGCACAGAGCCCCAGATTTTATGTTGTCCTGGACAGCTTGCAGAGCACTGGGGAAAGGCAGGCAGAGAATTCCCTGCTAGCACCTTCTCTGTGCCTGTTCACATTGCTTCGCAGAATCGCTTTTGTGCAGAAAACAGTAACACTTGTTCAGAACGAAAGAAAGCACAGAGCCCCAGATTTGCTGTTGTCCTGGAGAGCTTGCAGAGCACTGGGGAAAAGCAGGCAGAGAATTCCCTGCTAGCACCTTCTCTGTGCCTGGGAAGCAGAAGTGTTCACATTGCTTGGCAGAATCGCTTTTGTGCAGAAAACAGTAACACTTGTTCAGAACGAAAGAAAGCACAGAGCCCCAGATTTTATGTTGTCCTGGAGAGCTTGCAGTGCACTGGGGAAAGGCAGGCAGAGAATCCCTGCTAGCACCTTCTCTGTGCCTGGGAAGCAGAAGTTTTCCCATTGCTTCGCAGAATCGCTTTTGTGCAGAAAACAGTAACACTTGTTCAGAACGAAAGAAAGCACAGAGCCCCAGATTTTATGTTGTCCTGGAGAGCTTGCAGTGCACTGGGGAAAGGCAGGCAGAGAATTCCCTGCTAGCACCTTCTATGTGCCTGGGAAGCAGAAGTGTTCACATTGCTTCGCAGAATCGCTTTTGTGCAGAAAACAGTAACACTTGTTCAGAACGAAAGAAAGCACAGAGCCCCAGATTCTCCGTTGTCCTGGAGAGCTTGCAGAGCACTGCGGAAAGGCAGGCAGAGAATTCCCTGCTAGCACCTTCTCTGTGCCTGGGAAGCAGAAGTGTTCACATTGCTTCGCAGAATCGCTTTTGTGCAGAAAACACTAACACTTGTTCAGAACGAAAGAAAGCACAGAGCCCCAGATTTGCTGTTGTCCTGGAGAGCTTGCAGAGCACTGGGGAAAGGCAGGCAGAGAATTCCCTGCTAGCACCTTCTCTGTGCCTGTTCACATTGCTTCGCAGAATCGCTTTTGTGCAGAAAACAGTAACACTTGTTCAGAAGGAAAGAAAGCACAGAGCCCCAGATTTTATGTTGTCCTGGAGAGCTTGCAGAGCACTGCGGAAAGGCAGGCAGAGAATTCCCTGCTAGCACCTTCTCTGTGCCTGGGAAGCAGAAGTCTTCACATTGCTTCGCAGAATCGCTTTTGTGCAGAAAACAGTAACACTTGTTCAGAAGGAAAGAAAGCACAGAGCCCCAGATTTTATGTTGTCCTGGACAGCTTGCAGAGCACTGGGGAAAGGCAGGCAGAGAATTCCCTGCTAGCACCTTCTCTGTGCCTGTTCACATTGCTTCGCAGAATCGCTTTTGTGCAGAAAACAGTAACACTTGTTCAGAACGAAAGAAAGCACAGAGCCCCAGATTTGCTGTTGTCCTGGAGAGCTTGCAGAGCACTGGGGAAAAGCAGGCAGAGAATTCCCTGCTAGCACCTTCTCTGTGCCTGGGAAGCAGAAGTGTTCACATTGCTTGGCAGAATCGCTTTTGTGCAGAAAACAGTAACACTTGTTCAGAACGAAAGAAAGCACAGAGCCCCAGATTTTATGTTGTCCTGGAGAGCTTGCAGTGCACTGGGGAAAGGCAGGCAGAGAATCCCTGCTAGCACCTTCTCTGTGCCTGGGAAGCAGAAGTTTTCCCATTGCTTCGCAGAATCGCTTTTGTGCAGAAAACAGTAACACTTGTTCAGAACGAAAGAAAGCACAGAGCCCCAGATTTTATGTTGTCCTGGAGAGCTTGCAGTGCACTGGGGAAAGGCAGGCAGAGAATTCCCTGCTAGCACCTTCTATGTGCCTGGGAAGCAGAAGTGTTCACATTGCTTCGCAGAATCGCTTTTGTGCAGAAAACAGTAACACTTGTTCAGAACGAAAGAAAGCACAGAGCCCCAGATTCTCCGTTGTCCTGGAGAGCTTGCAGAGCACTGCGGAAAGGCAGGCAGAGAATTCCCTGCTAGCACCTTCTCTGTGCCTGGGAAGCAGAAGTGTTCACATTGCTTCGCAGAATCGCTTTTGTGCAGAAAACACTAACACTTGTTCAGAACAAAAGAAAGCACAGAGCCCCAGATTTGCTGTTGTCCTGGAGAGCTTTCAGAGCACTGGGGAAAGGCAGGCAGAGAATTCCCTGCTAGCACCTTCTCTGTGCCTGTTCACATTGCTTCGCAGAATCGCTTTTGTGCAGAAAACAGTAACACTTGTTCAGAACGAAAGAAAGCACAGAGCCCCAGATTCTACGTTGTCCTGGAGAGCTTGCAGAGCACTGGGGAAAGGCAGGCAGAGTATTCCCTGCTAGCACCTTCTCTGTGCCTGGGAAGCAGAAGTCTTCACATTGCTTCGCAGAATCGCTTTTGTGCAGAAAACAGTAACACTTGTTCAGAACGAAAGAAAGCACAGAGCCCCAGATTTGCTGTTGTCCTGGAGAGCTTGCAGAGCACTGGGGAAAGGCAGGCAGAGAATTCCCTGCTAGCACCTTCTCTGTGCCTGTTCACATTGCTTCGCAGAATCGCTTTTGTGCAGAAAACAGTAACACTTGTTCAGAACGAAAGAAAGCACAGAGCCCCAGATTTTATGTTGTCCTGGAGAGCTTGCAGAGCACTGGGGAAAGGCAGGCAGAGAATTCCCTGCTAGCACCTTCTCTGTGCCTGGGAAGCAGAAGTCTTCACATTGCTTCGCAGAATCGCTTTTGTGCAGAAAACAGTAACACTTGTTCAGAACGAAAGAAAGCACAGAGCCCCAGATTTGCTGTTGTCCTGGAGAGCTTGCAGAGCACTGGGGAAAGGCAGGCAGAGAATTCCCTGCTAGCACCTTCTCTGTGCCTGTTCACATTGCTTCGCAGAATCGCTTTTGTGCAGAAAACAGTAACACTTGTTCAGAACGAAAGAAAGCACAGAGCCCCAGATTTGCTGTTGTCCTGGAGAGCTTGCAGAGCACTGGGGAAAGGCAGGCAGAGAATTCCCTGCTAGCACCTTCTCTGTGCCTGGGAAGCAGAAGTGTTCACATTGCTTCGCAGAATCGCTTTTGTGCAGAAAACAGTAACACTTGTTCAGAACGAAAGAAAGCACAGAGCCCCAGATTTTATGTGTCCTGGAGAGCTTGCAGAGCACTGGGGAAAAGCAGGCAGAGAATCCCTGCTAGCACCTTCTCTGTGCCTGGGAAGCAGAAGTTTTCCGATTGCTTCGCAGAATCGCTTTTGTGCAGAAAACAGTAACACTTGTTCAGAACGAAAGAAAGCACAGAGCCCCAGATTTTATGTTGTCCTGGAGAGCTTGCAGTGCACTGGGGAAAGGCAGGCAGAGAATTCCCTGCTAGCACCTTCTATGTGCCTGGGAAGCAGAAGTGTTCACATTGCTTCGCAGAATCGCTTTTGTGCAGAAAACAGTAACACTTGTTCAGAACGAAAGAAAGCACAGAGCCCCAGATTCTCCGTTGTCCTGGAGAGCTTGCAGAGCACTGCGGAAAGGCAGGCAGAGAATTCCCTGCTAGCACCTTCTCTGTGCCTGGGAAGCAGAAGTGTTCACATTGCTTCGCAGAATCGCTTTTGTGCAGAAAACACTAACACTTGTTCAGAACAAAAGAAAGCACAGAGCCCCAGATTTGCTGTTGTCCTGGAGAGCTTTCAGAGCACTGGGGAAAGGCAGGCAGAGAATTCCCTGCTAGCACCTTCTCTGTGCCTGTTCACATTGCTTCGCAGAATCGCTTTTGTGCAGAAAACAGTAACACTTGTTCAGAAGGAAAGAAAGCACAGAGCCCCAGATTTGCTGTTGTCCTGGAGAGCTTTCAGAGCACTGGGGAAAGGCAGGCAGAGAATTCCCTGCTAGCACCTTCTCTGTGCCTGTTCACATTGCTTCGCAATAATCGCTTTTGTGCAGAAAACAGTAACACTTGTTCAGAACGAAAGAAAGCACAGAGCCCCAGATTTTATGTTGTCCTGGAGAGCTTGCAGAGCACTGGGGAAAGGCAGGCAGAGAATTCCCTGCTAGCACCTTCTCTGTGCCTGGGAAGCAGAAGTCTTCACATTGCTTCGCAGAATCGCTTTTGTGCAGAAAACAGTAACACTTGTTCAGAACGAAAGAAAGCACAGAGCCCCAGATTTTATGTGTCCTGGAGAGCTTGCAGAGCACTGGGGAAAAGCAGGCAGAGAATCCCTGCTAGCACCTTCTCTGTGCCTGGGAAGCAGAAGTTTTCCGATTGCTTCGCAGAATCGCTTTTGTGCAGAAAACAGTAACACTTGTTCAGAACGAAAGAAAGCACAGAGCCCCAGATTTTATGTTGTCCTGGAGAGCTTGCAGTGCACTGGGGAAAGGCAGGCAGAGAATTCCCTGCTAGCACCTTCTATGTGCCTGGGAAGCAGAAGTGTTCACATTGCTTCGCAGAATCGCTTTTGTGCAGAAAACAGTAACACTTGTTCAGAACGAAAGAAAGCACAGAGCCCCAGATTCTCCGTTGTCCTGGAGAGCTTGCAGAGCACTGCGGAAAGGCAGGCAGAGAATTCCCTGCTAGCACCTTCTCTGTGCCTGGGAAGCAGAAGTGTTCACATTGCTTCGCAGAATCGCTTTTGTGCAGAAAACACTAACACTTGTTCAGAACAAAAGAAAGCACAGAGCCCCAGATTTGCTGTTGTCCTGGAGAGCTTTCAGAGCACTGGGGAAAGGCAGGCAGAGAATTCCCTGCTAGCACCTTCTCTGTGCCTGTTCACATTGCTTCGCAGAATCGCTTTTGTGCAGAAAACAGTAACACTTGTTCAGAAGGAAAGAAAGCACAGAGCCCCAGATTTTATGTTGTCCTGGAGAGCTTGCAGAGCACTGGGGAAAGGCAGGCAGAGAATTCCCTGCTAGCACCTTCTCTGTGCCTGGGAAGCAGAAGTTTTCCCATTGCTTCGCAGAGTCGCTTTTGTGCAGAAAACAGTAACACTTGTTCAGAACGAAAGAAAGCACAGAGCCCCAGATTTTATGTTGTCCTGGAGAGCTTGCAGTGCACTGGGGAAAGGCAGGCAGAGAATTCCCTGCTAGCACCTTCTCTGTGCCTGTTCACATTGCTTCGCAGAATCGCTTTTGTGCAGAAAACAGTAACACTTGTTCAGAAGGAAAGAAAGCACAGAGCCGCAGATTCTACGTTGTCCTGGAGAGCTTGCAGAGCACTGCGGAAAGGCAGGCAGAGAATTCCCTGCTAGCACCTTCTCTGTGCCTGGGAAGCAGAAGTGTTCACATTGCTTCGCAGAATCGCTTTTGTGCAGAAAACAGTAACACTTGTTCAGAACAAAAGAAAGCACAGAGCCCCAGATTTTATGTTGTCCTGGAGAGCTGGCAGAGCACTGGGGAAAGGCAGGCAGAGAATTCCCTGCTAGCACCTTCTCTGTGCCTGTTCACATTGCTTCGCAGAATCGCTTTTGTGCAGAAAACAGTAACACTTGTTCAGAAGGAAAGAAAGCACAGAGCCCCAGATTTTATGTTGTCCTGGAGAGCTTGCAGAGCACTGGGGAAAGGCAGGCAGAGAATTCCCTGCTAGCACCTTCTCTGTGCCTGGGAAGCAGAAGTGTTCACATTGCTTGGCAGAATCGCTTTTGTGCAGAAAACAGTAACACTTGTTCAGAACGAAAGAAAGCACAGAGCCCCAGATTTTATGTTGTCCTGGAGAGCTTGCAGAGCACTGGGGAAAGGCAGGCAGAGAATTCCCTGCTAGCACCTTCTCTGTGCCTGGGAAGCAGAAGTGTTCACATTGCTTCGCAGAATCGCTTTTGTGCAGAAAACAGTAACACTTGTTCAGAACGAAAGAAAGCACAGAGCCCCAGATTTTATGTTGTCCTGGAGAGCTTGCAGAGCACTGGGGAAAGGCAGGCAGAGAATTCCCTGCTAGCACCTTCTCTGTGCCTGTTCACATTGCTTCGCAGAATCGCTTTTGTGCAGAAAACAGTAACACTTGTTCAGAAGGAAAGAAAGCACAGAGCCCCAGATTTTATGTTGTCCTGGAGAGCTTGCAGTGCACTGGGGAAAGGCAGGCAGAGAATTCCCTGCTAGCACCTTCTATGTGCCTGGGAAGCAGAAGTGTTCACATTGCTTCGCAGAATCGCTTTTGTGCAGAAAACAGTAACACTTGTTCAGAACAAAAGAAAGCACAGAGCCCCAGATTTTATGTTGTCCTGGAGAGCTGGCAGAGCACTGGGGAAAGGCAGGCAGAGAATTCCCTGCTAGCACCTTCTCTGTGCCTGTTCACATTGCTTCGCAGAATCGCTTTTGTGCAGAAAACAGTAACACTTGTTCAGAACGAAAGAAAGCACAGAGCCCCAGATTTTATGTTGTCCTGGACAGCTTGTAGAGCACTGGGGAAAGGCAGGCAGAGAATTCCCTGCTAGCACCTTCTCTGTGCCTGGGAAGAAGAAGTGTTCACATTGCTTCGCAGAATCGCTTTTGTGCAGAAAACAGTAACACTTGTTCAGAACGAAAGAAAGCACAGAGCCCCAGATTTTATGCTGTCCTGGAGAGCTTGCAGAGCACTGGGGAAAGGCAGGCAGAGAATTCCCTGCTAGCACCTTCTCTGTGCCTGTTCACATTGCTTCGCAGAATCGCTTTTGTGCAGAAAACAGTAACACTTGTTCAGAAGGAAAGAAAGCACAGAGCCCCAGATTTTATGTTGTCCTGGAGAGCTTGCAGAGCACTGGGGAAAGGCAGGCAGAGAATTCCCTGCTAGCACCTTCTCTGTGCCTGGGAAGCAGAAGTGTTCACATTGCTTCGCAGAATCGCTTTTGTGCAGAAAACAGTAACACTTGTTCAGAACGAAAGAAAGCACAGAGCCCCAGATTTTATGTTGTCCTGGAGAGCTTGCAGAGCACTGGGGAAAGGCAGGCAGAGAATTCCCTGCTAGCACCTTCTCTGTGCCTGTTCACATTGCTTCGCAGAATCGCTTTTGTGCAGAAAACAGTAACACTTGTTCAGAAGGAAAGAAAGCACAGAGCCCCAGATTTTATGTTGTCCTGGAGAGCTTGCAGAGCACTGCGGAAAGGCAGGCAGAGAATTCCCTGCTAGCACCTTCTCTGTGCCTGGGAAGCAGAAGTGTTCACATTCCTTCGCAGAATCGCTTTTGTGCAGAAAACAGTAACACTTGTTCAGAAGGAAAGAAAGCACAGAGCCCCAGATTTTATGTTGTCCTGGAGAGCTTGCAGAGCACTGGGGAAAGGCAGGCAGAGAATTCCCTGCTAGCACCTTCTCTGTGCCTGTTCACATTGCTTCGCAGAATCGCTTTTGTGCAGAAAACAGTAACACTTGTTCAGAACGAAAGAAAGCACAGAGCCCCAGATTTGCTGTTGTCCTGGAGAGCTTGCAGAGCACTGGGGAAAGGCAGGCAGAGAATTCCCTGCTAGCACCTTCTCTGTGCCTGGGAAGCAGAAGTGTTCACATTGCTTCGCAGAATCGCTTTTGTGCAGAAAACAGTAACACTTGTTCAGAACGAAAGAAAGCACAGAGCCCCAGATTTTATGTTGTCCTGGAGAGCTTGCAGAGCACTGGGGAAAGGCAGGCAGAGAATCCCTGCTAGCACCTTCTCTGTGCCTGGGAAGCAGAAGTTTTCCCATTGCTTCGCAGAATCGCTTTTGTGCAGAAAACAGTAACACTTGTTCAGAACGAAAGAAAGCACAGAGCCCCAGATTTTATGTTGTCCTGGAGAGCTTGCAGAGCACTGGGGAAAGGCAGGCAGAGAATTCCCTGCTAGCACCTTCTCTGTGCCTGTTCACATTGCTTCGCAGAATCGCTTTTGTGCAGAAAACAGTAACACTTGTTCAGACGAAAGAAAGCAAAGAGCCCCAGATTTTATGTTGTCCTGGAGAGCTTGCAGAGCACTGGGGAAAGGCAGGCAGAGAATTCCCTGCTAGCACCTTCTCTGTGCCTGGGAAGCAGAAGTGTTCACATTGCTTCGCAGAATCGCTTTTGTGCAGAAAACAGTAACACTTGTTCAGAACGAAAGAAAGCACAGAGCCCCAGATTCTCCGTTTTCCTGGAGAGCTTGCAGAGCACTGGGGAAAGGCAGGCAGAGAATTCCCTGCTAGCACCTTCTCTGTGCCTGTTCACATTGCTTCGCAGAATCGCTTTTGTGCAGAAAACAGTAACACTTGTTCAGACGAAAGAAAGCAAAGAGCCCCAGATTTTATGTTGTCCTGGAGAGCTTGCAGAGCACTGGGGAAAGGCAGGCAGAGAATTCCCTGCTAGCACCTTCTCTGTGCCTGGGAAGCAGAAGTGTTCACATTGCTTCGCAGAATCGCTTTTGTGCAGAAAACAGTAACACTTGTTCAGAACAAAAGAAAGCACAGAGCCCCAGATTTGCTGTTGTCCAGGAGAGCTTGCAGAGCACTGGGGAAAGGCAGGCAGAGAATTCCCTGCTAGCACGTTCTCTGTGCCTGGGAAACATAAGTCTTCACATTGCTTCGCAGAATCGCTTTTGTGCAGAAAACAGTAACACTTGTTCAGAACGAAAGAAAGCACAGAGCCCCAGATTTTATGTTGTCCTGGAGAGCTTGCAGAGCACTGGGGAAAGGCAGGCAGAGAATTCCCTGCTAGCACCTTCTCTGTGCCTGTTCACATTGCTTCGCAGAATCGCTTTTGTGCAGAAAACAGTAACACTTGTTCAGAAGGAAAGAAAGCACAGAGCCCCAGATTTTATGTTGTCCTGGAGAGCTTGCAGAGCACTGGGGAAAGGCAGGCAGAGAATCCCTGCTAGCACCTTCTCTGTGCCTGGGAAGCAGAAGTTTTCCCATTGCTTCGCAGAATCGCTTTTGTGCAGAAAACAGTAACACTTGTTCAGAACGAAAGAAAGCACAGAGCCCCAGATTTTATGCTGTCCTGGAGAGCTTGCAGAGCACTGGGGAAAGGCAGGCAGAGAATTCCCTGCTAGCACCTTCTCTGTGCCTGTTCACATTGCTTCGCAGAATCGCTTTTGTGCAGAAAACAGTAACACTTGTTCAGAACGAAAGAAAGCACAGAGCCCCAGATTTTATGTTGTCCTGGAGAGCTTGCAGAGCACTGCGGAAAGGCAGGCAGAGAATTCCCTGCTAGCACCTTCTCTGTGCCTGTTCACATTACTTCGCAGAATCGCTTTTGTGCAGAAAACAGTAACACTTGTTCAGAACGAAAGAAAGCACAGAGCCCCAGATTTGCTGTTGTCCTGGAGAGCTTGCAGAGCACTGGGGAAAGGCAGGCAGAGAATTCCCTGCTAGCACCTTCTCTGTGCCTGGGAAGCAGAAGTGTTCACATTGCTTGGCAGAATCGCTTTTGTGCAGAAAACAGTAACACTTGTTCAGAACGAAAGAAAGCACAGAGCCCCAGATTTTATGTTGTCCTGGAGAGCTTGCAGAGCACTGGGGAAAGGCAGGCAGAGAATCCCTGCTAGCACCTTCTCTGTGCCTGGGAAGCAGAAGTTTTCCCATTGCTTCGCAGAATCGCTTTTGTGCAGAAAACAGTAACACTTGTTCAGAAGGAAAGAAAGCACAGAGCCCCAGATTTTATGTTGTCCTGGAGAGCTTGCAGTGCACTGGGGAAAGGCAGGCAGAGAATTCCCTGCTAGCACCTTCTATGTGCCTGGGAAGCAGAAGTGTTCACATTGCTTCGCAGAATCGCTTTTGTGCAGAAAACAGTAACACTTGTTCAGAACGAAAGAAAGCACAGAGCCCCAGATTCTCCGTTGTCCTGGAGAGCTTGCAGAGCACTGCGGAAAGGCAGGCAGAGAATTCCCTGCTAGCACCTTCTCTGTGCCTGGGAAGCAGAAGTTTTCCCATTGCTTCGCAGAATCGCTTTTGTGCAGAAAACAGTAACACTTGTTCAGAACGAAAGAAAGCACAGAGCCCCAGATTTTATGTTGTCCTGGAGAGCTTGCAGAGCACTGGGGAAAGGCAGGCAGAGAATTCCCTGCTAGCACCTTCTCTGTGCCTGTTCACATTGCTTCGCAGAATCGCTTTTGTGCAGAAAACAGTAACACTTGTTCAGAAGGAAAGAAAGCACAGAGCCCCAGATTTTATGTTGTCCTGGAGAGCTTGCAGAGCACTGCGGAAAGGCAGGCAGAGAATTCCCTGCTAGCACCTTCTCTGTGCCTGGGAAGCAGAAGTGTTCCCATTGCTTCGCAGAATCGCTTTTGTGCAGAAAACAGTAACACTTGTTCAGAACGAAAGAAAGCACAGAGCCCCAGATTTTATGTTGTCCTGGAGAGCTTGCAGAGCACTGGGGAAAGGCAGGCAGAGAATTCCCTGCTAGCACCTTCTCTGTGCCTGTTCACATTGCTTCGCAGAATCGCTTTTGTGCAGAAAACAGTAACACTTGTTCAGAAGGAAAGAAAGCACAGAGCCCCAGATTTGCTGTTGTGCTGGAGAGCTTGCAGAGCACTGGGGAAAGGCAGGCAGAGAATTCCCTGCTAGCACCTTCTCTGTGCCTGTTCACATTGCTTCGCAGAATCGCTTTTGTGCAGAAAACAGTAACACTTGTTCAGAACGAAAGAAAGCACAGAGCCCCAGATTTGCTGTTGTCCTGGAGAGCTTGCAGAGCACTGGGGAAAAGCAGGCAGAGAATTCCCTGCTAGCACCTTCTCTGTGCCTGGGAAGCAGAAGTTTTCCCATTGCTTCGCAGAATCGCTTTTGTGCAGAAAACAGTAACACTTGTTCAGAACGAAAGAAAGCACAGAGCCCCAGATTCTCCGTTGTCCTGGAGAGCTTGCAGAGCACTGGGGAAAGGCAGGCAGAGAATTCCCTGCTAGCACCTTCTCTGTGCCTGGGAAACAGAAGTGTTCCGATTTCTTAGCAGTATCGCTTTTGTGCAGAAAACAATAACACTTGTTCAGAAGGAAAGAAAGCACAGAGCCCCATATTTTATGTTGTGCTGGAGAGCTTGCAGAGTACTGGGGAAAAGCAGGCAGAGAATTCCCTCCTAGCACCTTCTCTGTGCCTGGGAAACAGAAGTGTTCACATTGCTTCGCAGAATCGCTTTTGTGCAGAAAACAGTAACACTTGTTCAGAACGAAAGAAAGCACAGAGCCCCAGATTTTATGTTGTCCTGGAGAGCTTGCAGAGCACTGGGGAAAGGCAGGCAGAGAATTCCCTGCTAGCACCTTCTCTGTGCCTGTTCACATTGCTTCGCAGAATCGCTTTTGTGCAGAAAACAGTAACACTTGTTCAGAAGGAAAGAAAGCACAGAGCCCCAGATTTTATGTTGTCCTGGAGAGCTTGCAGAGCACTGCGGAAAGGCAGGCAGAGAATTCCCTGCTAGCACCTTCTCTGTGCCTGGGAAGCAGAAGTGTTCACATTCCTTCGCAGAATCGCTTTTGTGCAGAAAACAGTAACACTTGTTCAGAAGGAAAGAAAGCACAGAGCCCCAGATTTTATGTTGTCCTGGAGAGCTTGCAGTGCACTGGGGAAAGGCAGGCAGAGAATTCCCTGCTAGCACCTTCTATGTGCCTGGGAAGCAGAAGTGTTCACATTGCTTCGCAGAATCGCTTTTGTGCAGAAAACAGTAACACTTGTTCAGAACGAAAGAAAGCACAGAGCCCCAGATTCTCCGTTGTCCTGGAGAGCTTGCAGAGCACTGCGGAAAGGCAGGCAGAGAATTCCCTGCTAGCACCTTCTCTGTGCCTGGGAAGCAGAAGTTTTCCCATTGCTTCGCAGAATCGCTTTTGTGCAGAAAACAGTAACACTTGTTCAGAACGAAAGAAAGCACAGAGCCCCAGATTTTATGTTGTCCTGGAGAGCTTGCAGAGCACTGGGGAAAGGCAGGCAGAGAATTCCCTGCTAGCACCTTCTCTGTGCCTGTTCACATTGCTTCGCAGAATCGCTTTTGTGCAGAAAACAGTAACACTTGTTCAGAAGGAAAGAAAGCACAGAGCCCCAGATTTTATGTTGTCCTGGAGAGCTTGCAGAGCACTGCGGAAAGGCAGGCAGAGAATTCCCTGCTAGCACCTTCTCTGTGCCTGGGAAGCAGAAGTGTTCCCATTGCTTCGCAGAATCGCTTTTGTGCAGAAAACAGTAACACTTGTTCAGAACGAAAGAAAGCACAGAGCCCCAGATTTTATGTTGTCCTGGAGAGCTTGCAGAGCACTGGGGAAAGGCAGGCAGAGAATTCCCTGCTAGCACCTTCTCTGTGCCTGTTCACATTGCTTCGCAGAATCGCTTTTGTGCAGAAAACAGTAACACTTGTTCAGAAGGAAAGAAAGCACAGAGCCCCAGATTTGCTGTTGTGCTGGAGAGCTTGCAGAGCACTGGGGAAAGGCAGGCAGAGAATTCCCTGCTAGCACCTTCTCTGTGCCTGTTCACATTGCTTCGCAGAATCGCTTTTGTGCAGAAAACAGTAACACTTGTTCAGAACGAAAGAAAGCACAGAGCCCCAGATTTGCTGTTGTCCTGGAGAGCTTGCAGAGCACTGGGGAAAAGCAGGCAGAGAATTCCCTGCTAGCACCTTCTCTGTGCCTGGGAAGCAGAAGTTTTCCCATTGCTTCGCAGAATCGCTTTTGTGCAGAAAACAGTAACACTTGTTCAGAACGAAAGAAAGCACAGAGCCCCAGATTCTCCGTTGTCCTGGAGAGCTTGCAGAGCACTGGGGAAAGGCAGGCAGAGAATTCCCTGCTAGCACCTTCTCTGTGCCTGGGAAACAGAAGTGTTCCGATTTCTTAGCAGTATCGCTTTTGTGCAGAAAACAGTAACACATGTTCAGAAGGAAAGAAAGCACAGAGCCCCATATTTTATGTTGTGCTGGAGAGCTTGCAGAGCACTGGGGAAAAGCAGGCAGAGAATTCCCTGCTGGCACCTTCTCTGTGCCTGGGAAACAGAAGTGTTCACATTGCTTCGCAGAATCGCTTTTGTGCAGAAAACAGTAACACTTGTTCAGAAGGAAAGAAAGCACAGAGCCCCAGATTTTATGTTGTCCTGGAGAGCTTGCAGAGCACTGGGGAAAGGCAGGCAGAGAATTCCCTGCTAGCACCTTCTCTGTGCCTGTTCACATTGCTTCGCAGAATCGCTTTTGTGCAGAAAACAGTAACACTTGTTCAGAAGGAAAGAAAGCACAGAGCCCCAGATTTTATGTTGTCCTGGAGAGCTTGCAGAGCACTGCGGAAAGGCAGGCAGAGAATTCCCTGCTAGCACCTTCTCTGTGCCTGGGAAGCAGAAGTGTTCACATTCCTTCGCAGAATCGCTTTTGTGCAGAAAACAGTAACACTTGTTCAGAACGAAAGAAAGCACAGAGCCCCAGATTTTATGTTGTCCTGGAGAGCTTGCAGTGCACTGGGGAAAGGCAGGCAGAGAATTCCCTGCTAGCACCTTCTCTGTGCCTGGGAAGCAGAAGTGTTCCCATTGCTTCGCAGAATCGCTTTTGTGCAGAAAACAGTAACACTTGTTCAGAACGAAAGAAAGCACAGAGCCCCAGATTCTCCGTTGTCCTGGAGAGCTTGCAGAGCACTGCGGAAAGGCAGGCAGAGAATTCCCTGCTAGCACCTTCTCTGTGCCTGGGAAGCAGAAGTGTTCACATTGCTTCGCAGAATAGCTTTTGTGCAGAAAACACTAACACTTGTTCAGAACAAAAGAAAGCACAAAGCCCCAGATTTGCTGTTGTCCTGGAGAGCTTGCAGAGCACTGGGGAAAGGCAGGCAGAGAATTCCCTGCTAGCACCTTCTCTGTGCCTGTTCACATTGCTTCGCAGAATCGCTTTTGTGCAGAAAACAGTAACACTTGTTCAGAACGGAAGAAAGCACAGAGCCCCAGATTCTCCGTTGTCCTGGAGAGCTTGCAGAGCACTGGGGAAAGGCAGGCAGAGAATTCCCTGCTAGCACCTTCTCTGTGCCTGGGAAGCAGAAGTGTTCACATTGCTTGGCAGAATCGCTTTTGTGCAGAAAACAGTAACACTTGTTCAGAAGGAAAGAAAGCACAGAGCCCCAGATTTTATGTTGTCCTGGAGAGCTTGCAGAGCACTGGGGAAAGGCAGGCAGAGAATTCCCTGCTAGCACCTTCTCTGTGCCTGTTCACATTGCTTCGCAGAATCGCTTTTGTGCAGAAAACAGTAACACTTGTTCAGAAGGAAAGAAAGCACAGAGCCCCAGATTCTCCGTTGTCCTGGAGAGCTTGCAGAGCACTGCGGAAAGGCAGGCAGAGAATTCCCTGCTAGCACCTTCTCTGTGCCTGGGAAGCAGAAGTGTTCACATTGCTTCGCAGAATAGCTTTTGTGCAGAAAACACTAACACTTGTTCAGAACAAAAGAAAGCACAAAGCCCCAGATTTGCTGTTGTCCTGGAGAGCTTGCAGAGCACTGGGGAAAGGCAGGCAGAGAATTCCCTGCTAGCACCTTCTCTGTGCCTGTTCACATTGCTTCGCAGAATCGCTTTTGTGCAGAAAACAGTAACACTTGTTCAGAACGGAAGAAAGCACAGAGCCCCAGATTCTCCGTTGTCCTGGAGAGCTTGCAGAGCACTGGGGAAAGGCAGGCAGAGAATTCCCTGCTAGCACCTTCTCTGTGCCTGGGAAGCAGAAGTGTTCACATTGCTTGGCAGAATCGCTTTTGTGCAGAAAACAGTAACACTTGTTCAGAAGGAAAGAAAGCACAGAGCCCCAGATTTTATGTTGTCCTGGAGAGCTTGCAGAGCACTGCGGAAAGGCAGGCAGAGAATTCCCTGCTAGCACCTTCTCTGTGCCTGTTCACATTGCTTCGCAGAATCGCTTTTGTGCAGAAAACATTAACACTTGTTCAGAAGGAAAGAAAGCACAGAGCCCCAGATTTTATGTTGTCCTGGAGAGCTTGCAGAGCACTGGGGAAAGGCAGGCAGAGAATTCCCTGCTAGCACCTTCTCTGTGCCTGTTCACATTGCTTCGCAGAATCGCTTTTGTGCAGAAAACAGTAACACTTGTTCAGAACGGAAGAAAGCACAGAGCCCCAGATTCTCCGTTGTCCTGGAGAGCTTGCAGAGCACTGGGGAAAGGCAGGCAGAGAATTCCCTGCTAGCACCTTCTCTGTGCCTGGGAAGCAGAAGTGTTCACATTGCTTGGCAGAATCGCTTTTGTGCAGAAAACAGTAACACTTGTTCAGAAGGAAAGAAAGCACAGAGCCCCAGATTTTATGTTGTCCTGGAGAGCTTGCAGAGCACTGGGGAAAGGCAGGCAGAGAATTCCCTGCTAGCACCTTCTCTGTGCCTGTTCACATTGCTTCGCAGAATCGCTTTTGTGCAGAAAACATTAACACTTGTTCAGAAGGAAAGAAAGCACAGAGCCCCAGATTTTATGTTGTCCTGGAGAGCTTGCAGAGCACTGCGGAAAGGCAGGCAGAGAATTCCCTGCTAGCACCTTCTCTGTGCCTGTTCACATTGCTTCGCAGAATCGCTTTTGTGCAGAAAACAGTAACACTTGTTCAGAACGAAAGAAAGCACAGAGCCCCAGATTCTCCATTGTCCTGGAGAGCTTGCAGAGCACTGCGGAAAGGCAGGCAGAGAATTCCCTGCTAGCACCTTCTCTGTGCCTGGGAAGCAGAAGTGTTCACATTGCTTCGCAGAATAGCTTTTGTGCAGAAAACACTAACACTTGTTCAGAACAAAAGAAAGCACAAAGCCCCAGATTTTATGTTGTCCTGGAGATCTTGCAGAGCACTGGGGAAAGGCAGGCAGAGAATTCCCTGCTAGCACCTTCTCTGTGCCTGGGAAACAGAAGTGTTCCGATTTCTTAGCAGTATCGCTTTTGTGCAGAAAACAGTAACACATGTTCAGAAGGAAAGAAAGCACAGAGCCCCAGATTTTATGTTGTCCTGGAGAGCTTGCAGAGCACTGCGGAAAGGCAGGCAGAGAATTCCCTGCTAGCACCTTCTCTGTGCCTGTTCACATTGCTTCGCAGAATCGCTTTTGTGCAGAAAACAGTAACACTTGTTCAGAAGGAAAGAAAGCACAGAGCCCCAGATTTTATGTTGTCCTGGAGAGCTTGCAGAGCACTGCGGAAAGGCAGGCAGAGAATTCCCTGCTAGCACCTTCTCTGTGCCTGGGAAGCAGAAGTGTTCACATTCCTTCGCAGAATCGCTTTTGTGCAGAAAACAGTAACACTTGTTCAGAACGAAAGAAAGCACAGAGCCCCAGATTTTATGTTGTCCTGGAGAGCTTGCAGTGCACTGGGTAAAGGCAGGCAGAGAATTCCCTGCTAGCACCTTCTCTGTGCCTGGGAAGCAGAAGTGTTCCCATTGCTTCGCAGAATCGCTTTTGTGCAGAAAACAGTAACACTTGTTCAGAACGAAAGAAAGCACAGAGCCCCAGATTCTCCGTTGTCCTGGAGAGCTTGCAGAGCACTGCGGAAAGGCAGGCAGAGAATTCCCTGCTAGCACCTTCTCTGTGCCTGGGAAGCAGAAGTGTTCACATTGCTTCGCAGAATAGCTTTTGTGCAGAAAACACTAACACTTGTTCAGAACAAAAGAAAGCACAAAGCCCCAGATTTGCTGTTGTCCTGGAGAGCTTGCAGAGCACTGGGGAAAGGCAGGCAGAGAATTCCCTGCTAGCACCTTCTCTGTGCCTGTTCACATTGCTTCGCAGAATCGCTTTTGTGCAGAAAACAGTAACACTTGTTCAGAACGGAAGAAAGCACAGAGCCCCAGATTTTATGTTGTCCTGGAGAGCTTGCAGAGCACTGGGGAAAGGCAGGCAGAGAATTCCCTGCTAGCACCTTCTCTGTGCCTGGGAAGCAGAAGTGTTCACATTGCTTCGCAGAATCGCTTTTGTGCAGAAAACAGTAACACTTGTTCAGAACGAAAGAAAGCACAGAGCCCCAGATTTTATGTTGTCCTGGACAGCTTGTAGAGCACTGGGGAAAGGCAGGCAGAGAATTCCCTGCTAGCACCTTCTCTGTGCCTGTTCACATTGCTTCGCAGAATCGCTTTTGTGCAGAAAACAGTAACACATGTTCAGAAGGAAAGAAAGCACAGAGCCCCATATTTTATGTTGTGCTGGAGAGCTTGCAGAGTACTGGGGAAAAGCAGGCAGAGAATTCCCTGCTAGCACCTTCTCTGTGCCTGTTCACATTGCTTCGCAGAATCGCTTTTGTGCAGAAAACAGTAACACTTGTTCAGAACGAAAGAAAGCACAGAGCCCCAGATTTGCTGTTGTCCTGGAGAGCTTGCAGAGCACTGGGGAAAAGCAGGCAGAGAATTCCCTGCTAGCACCTTCTCTGTGCCTGGGAAGCAGAAGTGTTCACATTGCTTGGCAGAATAGCTTTTGTGCAGAAAACAGTAACACTTGTTCAGAACGAAAGAAAGCACAGAGCCCCATATTTTATGTTGTGCTGGAGAGCTTGCAGAGTACTGGGGAAAAGCAGGCAGAGAATTCCCTGCTGGCACCTTCTCTGTGCCTGGGAAGCAGAAGTGTTCACATTGCTTCGCAGAATCGCTTTTGTGCAGAAAACAGTAACACTTGTTCAGAACGAAAGAAAGCACAGAGCCCCAGATTTTATGTTGTCCTGGAGAGCTTGCAGAGCACTGGGGAAAGGCAGGCAGAGAATTCCCTGCTAGCACCTTCTCTGTGCCTGTTCACATTGCTTCGGAGAATCGCTTTTGTGCAGAAAACAGTAACACTTGTTCAGAAGGAAAGAAAGCACAGAGCCCCAGATTTTATGTTGTCCTGGAGAGCTTGCAGAGCACTGGGGAAAGGCAGGCAGAGAATCCCTGCTAGCACCTTCTCTGTGCCTGGGAAGCAGAAGTTTTCCCATTGCTTCGCAGAATCGCTTTTGTGCAGAAAACAGTAACACTTGTTCAGAACGGAAGAAAGCACAGAGCCCCAGATTTTATGTTGTCCTGGAGAGCTTGCAGAGCACTGGGGAAAGGCAGGCAGAGAATTCCCTGCTAGCACCTTCTCTGTGCCTGGGAAGCAGAAGTGTTCACATTGCTTCGCAGAATCGCTTTTGTGCAGAAAACAGTAACACTTGTTCAGAACGAAAGAAAGCACAGAGCCCCAGATTTTATGTTGTCCTGGACAGCTTGTAGAGCACTGGGGAAAAGCAGGCAGAGAATTCCCTGCTAGCACCTTCTCTGTGCCTGGGAAGCAGAAGTGTTCACATTGCTTGGCAGAATAGCTTTTGTGCAGAAAACAGTAACACTTGTTCAGAACGAAAGAAAGCACAGAGCCCCAGATTTTATGTTGTCCTGGAGAGCTTGCAGAGCACTGGGGAAAGGCAGGCAGAGAATCCCTGCTAGCACCTTCTCTGTGCCTGGGAAGCAGAAGTTTTCCCATTGCTTCGCAGAATCGCTTTTGTGCAGAAAACAGTAACACTTGTTCAGAACGAAAGAAAGCACAGAGCCCCAGATTCTCCGTTGTCCTGGAGAGCTTGTAGAGCACTGGGGAAAGGCAGGCAGAGAATTCCCTGCTAGCACCTTCTCTGTGCCTGGGAAACAGAAGTGTTCAGATTTCTTAGCAGTATCGCTTTTGTGCAGAAAACAGTAACACATGTTCAGAAGGAAAGAAAGCACAGAGCCCCATATTTTATGTTGTGCTGGAGAGCTTGCAGAGTACTGGGGAAAAGCAGGCAGAGAATTCCCTGCTGGCACCTTCTCTGTGCCTGGGAAGCAGAAGTGTTCACATTGCTTGGCAGAATCGCTTTTGTGCAGAAAACAGTAACACTTGTTCAGAACGAAAGAAAGCACAGAGCCCCAGATTTTATGTTGTCCTGGAGAGCTTGCAGAGCACTGGGGAAAGGCAGGCAGAGAATTCCCTGCTAGCACCTTCTCTGTGCCTGGGAAGCAGAAGTGTTCACATTGCTTCGCAGAATCGCTTTTGTGCAGAAAACAGTAACACTTGTTCAGAACGAAAGAAAGCACAGAGCCCCAGATTTTATGTTGTCCTGGACAGCTTGTAGAGCACTGGGGAAAAGCAGGCAGAGAATTCCCTGCTAGCACCTTCTCTGTGCCTGGGAAGCAGAAGTGTTCACATTGCTTGGCAGAATAGCTTTTGTGCAGAAAACAGTAACACTTGTTCAGAACGAAAGAAAGCACAGAGCCCCAGATTTTATGTTGTCCTGGAGAGCTTGCAGAGCACTGGGGAAAGGCAGGCAGAGAATCCCTGCTAGCACCTTCTCTGTGCCTGGGAAGCAGAAGTTTTCCCATTGCTTCGCAGAATCGCTTTTGTGCAGAAAACAGTAACACTTGTTCAGAACGAAAGAAAGCACAGAGCCCCAGATTCTCCGTTGTCCTGGAGAGCTTGTAGAGCACTGGGGAAAGGCAGGCAGAGAATTCCCTGCTAGCACCTTCTCTGTGCCTGGGAAACAGAAGTGTTCAGATTTCTTAGCAGTATCGCTTTTGTGCAGAAAACAGTAACACATGTTCAGAAGGAAAGAAAGCACAGAGCCCCATATTTTATGTTGTGCTGGAGAGCTTGCAGAGTACTGGGGAAAAGCAGGCAGAGAATTCCCTGCTAGCACCTTCTCTGTGCCTGGGAAGCAGAAGTGTTCACATTGCTTGGCAGAATCGCTTTTGTGCAGAAAACAGTAACACTTGTTCAGAACGAAAGAAAGCACAGAGCCCCAGATTTTATGTTGTCCTGGAGAGCTTGCAGAGCACTGGGGAAAGGCAGGCAGAGAATTCCCTGCTAGCACCTTCTCTGTGCCTGTTCACATTGCTTCGGAGAATCGCTTTTGTGCAGAAAACAGTAACACTTGTTCAGAACGAAAGAAAGCACAGAGCCCCAGATTTGCTGTTGTCCTGGAGAGCTTGCAGAGCACTGGGGAAAGGCAGGCAGAGAATCCCTGCTAGCACCTTCTCTGTGCCTGGGAAGCAGAAGTTTTCCCATTGCTTCGCAGAATCGCTTTTGTGCAGAAAACAGTAACACTTGTTCAGAACGGAAGAAAGCACAGAGCCCCAGATTTTATGTTGTCCTGGAGAGCTTGCAGAGCACTGGGGAAAGGCAGGCAGAGAATTCCCTGCTAGCACCTTCTCTGTGCCTGGGAAGCAGAAGTCTTCACATTGCTTCGCAGAATCGCTTTTGTGCAGAAAACAGTAACACTTGTTCAGAACGAAAGAAAGCACAGAGCCCCAGATTTTATGTTGTCCTGGACAGCTTGTAGAGCACTGGGGAAAGGCAGGCAGAGAATTCCCTGCTAGCACCTTCTCTGTGCCTGTTCACATTGCTTCGCAGAATCGCTTTTGTGCAGAAAACAGTAACACATGTTCAGAAGGAAAGAAAGCACAGAGCCCCATATTTTATGTTGTGCTGGAGAGCTTGCAGAGTACTGGGGAAAAGCAGGCAGAGAATTCCCTGCTAGCACCTTCTCTGTGCCTGGGAAACAGAAGTGTTCACATTGCTTCGCAGAATCGCTTTTGTGCAGAAAACAGTAACACTTGTTCAGAAGGAAAGAAAGCACAGAGCCCCAGATTTTATGTTGTCCTGGAGAGCTTGCAGAGCACTGGGGAAAGGCAGGCAGAGAATTCCCTGCTAGCACCTTCTCTGTGCCTGTTCACATTGCTTCGCAGAATCGCTTTTGTGCAGAAAACAGTAACACTTGTTCAGAACGGAAGAAAGCACAGAGCCCCAGATTTTATGTTGTCCTGGAGAGCTTGCAGAGCACTGGGGAAAGGCAGGCAGAGAATTCCCTGCTAGCACCTTCTCTGTGCCTGGGAAGCAGAAGTGTTCACATTGCTTGGCAGAATAGCTTTTGTGCAGAAAACAGTAACACTTGTTCAGAACGAAAGAAAGCACAGAGCCCCAGATTTTATGTTGTCCTGGAGAGCTTGCAGAGCACTGGGGAAAGGCAGGCAGAGAATCCCTGCTAGCACCTTCTCTGTGCCTGGGAAGCAGAAGTGTTCACATTGCTTCGCAGAATCGCTTTTGTGCAGAAAACAGTAACACTTGTTCAGAACGAAAGAAAGCACAGAGCCCCAGATTTTATGTTGTCCTGGAGAGCTTGCAGTGCACTGGGGAAAGGCAGGCAGAGAATTCCCTGCTAGCACCTTCTATGTGCCTGGGAAGCAGAAGTGTTCACATTGCTTCGCAGAATCGCTTTTGTGCAGAAAACAGTAACACTTGTTCAGAACGAAAGAAAGCACAGAGCCCCAGATTCTCCGTTGTCCTGGAGAGCTTGTAGAGCACTGGGGAAAGGCAGGCAGAGAATTCCCTGCTAGCACCTTCTCTGTGCCTGGGAAACAGAAGTGTTCAGATTTCTTAGCAGTATCGCTTTTGTGCAGAAAACAGTAACACATGTTCAGAAGGAAAGAAAGCACAGAGCCCCAGATTCTATGTTGTCCTGGAGAGCTTGCAGAGCACTGGGGAAAGGCAGGCAGAGAATTCCCTGCTAGCACCTTCTCTGTGCCTGGGAAGCAGAAGTGTTCCCATTGCTTCGCAGAATCGCTTTTGTGCAGAAAACAGTAACACTTGTTCAGAACAAAAGAAAGCACAGAGCCCCAGATTTTATGTTGTCCTGGAGAGCTTGCAGAGCACTGGGGAAAGGCAGGCAGAGAATTCCCTGCTAGCACCTTCTCTGTGCCTGTTCACATTGCTTCGCAGAATCGCTTTTGTGCAGAAAACAGTAACACTTGTTCAGAACGGAAGAAAGCACAGAGCCCCAGATTCTCCGTTGTCCTGGAGAGCTTGCAGAGCACTGGGGAAAGGCAGGCAGAGAATTCCCTGCTAGCACCTTCTCTGTGCCTGTTCACATTGCTTCTCAGAATCGCTTTTGTGCAGAAAACAGTAACACTTGTTCAGAACGAAAGAAAGCACAGAGCCCCAGATTCTCCGTTGTCCTGGAGAGCTTGCAGAGCACTGGGGAAAGGCAGGCAGAGAATTCCCTGCTAGCACCTTCTCTGTGCCTGGGAAACAGAAGTGTTCACATTGCTTCGCAGAATAGCTTTTGTGCAGAAAACACTAACACTTGTTCAGAACGAAAGAAAGCACAGAGCCCCAGATTTTATGTTGTCCTGGACAGCTTGTAGAGCACTGGGGAAAGGCAGGCAGAGAATTCCCTGCTAGCACCTTCTCTGTGCCTGTTCACATTGCTTCGCAGAATCGCTTTTGTGCAGAAAACAGTAACACATGTTCAGAAGGAAAGAAAGCACAGAGCCCCATATTTTATGTTGTGCTGGAGAGCTTGCAGAGTACTGGGGAAAAGCAGGCAGAGAATTCCCTGCTAGCACCTTCTCTGTGCCTGGGAAACAGAAGTGTTCACATTGCTTCGCAGAATCGCTTTTGTGCAGAAAACAGTAACACTTGTTCAGAAGGAAAGAAAGCACAGAGCCCCAGATTTTATGTTGTCCTGGAGAGCTTGCAGAGCACTGGGGAAAGGCAGGCAGAGAATTCCCTGCTAGCACCTTCTCTGTGCCTGTTCACATTGCTTCGCAGAATCGCTTTTGTGCAGAAAACAGTAACACTTGTTCAGAACGAAAGAAAGCACAGAGCCCCAGATTTGCTGTTGTCCTGGAGAGCTTGCAGAGCACTGGGGAAAAGCAGGCAGAGAATTCCCTGCTAGCACCTTCTCTGTGCCTGGGAAGCAGACGTGTTCACATTGCTTGGCAGAATAGCTTTTGTGCAGAAAACAGTAACACTTGTTCAGAACGAAAGAAAGCACAGAGCCCCAGATTTTATGTTGTCCTGGAGAGCTTGCAGAGCACTGGGGAAAGGCAGGCAGAGAATCCCTGCTAGCACCTTCTCTGTGCCTGGGAAGCAGATGTTTTCCCATTGCTTCGCAGAATCGCTTTTGTGCAGAAAACAGTAACACTTGTTCAGAACGAAAGAAAGCACAGAGCCCCAGATTTTATGTTGTCCTGGAGAGCTTGCAGTGCACTGGGGAAAGGCAGGCAGAGAATTCCCTGCTAGCACCTTCTATGTGCCTGGGAAGCAGAAGTGTTCACATTGCTTCGCAGAATCGCTTTTGTGCAGAAAACAGTAACACTTGTTCAGAACGAAAGAAAGCACAGAGCCCCAGATTCTCCGTTGTCCTGGAGAGCTTGCAGAGCACTGGGGAAAGGCAGGCAGAGAATTCCCTGGTAGCACCTTCTCTGTGCCTGGGAAACAGAAGTGTTCAGATTTCTTAGCAGTATCGCTTTTGTGCAGAAAACAGTAACACATGTTCAGAAGGAAAGAAAGCACAGAGCCCCAGATTTGCTGTTGTCCTGGAGAGCTTGCAGAGCACTGGGGAAAGGCAGGCAGAGAATTCCCTGCTAGCACCTTCTCTGTGCCTGTTCACATTGCTTGGCAGAATCGCTTTTGTGCAGAAAACAGTAACACTTGTTCAGAACGAAAGAAAGCACAGAGCCCCAGATTCTATGTTGTCCTGGAGAGCTTGCAGAGCACTGGGGAAAAGCAGGCAGAGAATTCCCTGCTAGCACGTTCTCTGTGCCTGGGAAACATAAGTCTTCACATTGCTTCGCAGAATCGCTTTTGTGCAGAAAACAGTAACACTTGTTCAGAACAAAAGAAAGCACAGAGCCCCAGATTTTATGTTGTCCTGGAGAGCTTGCAGAGCACTGGGGAAAGGCAGGCAGAGAATTCCCTGCTAGCACCTTCTCTGTGCCTGGGAAGCAGAAGTGTTCACATTGCTTCGCAGAATCGCTTTTGTGCAGAAAACAGTAACACTTGTTCAGAACGAAAGAAAGCACAGAGCCCCAGATTCTCCGTTGTCCTGGAGAGCTTGCAGAGCACTGGGGAAAGGCAGGCAGAGAATTCCCTGCTAGCACCTTCTCTGTGCCTGTTCACATTGCTTCGCAGAATCGCTTTTGTGCAGAAAACAGTAACACTTGTTCAGAACGGAAGAAAGCACAGAGCCCCAGATTCTCCGTTGTCCTGGAGAGCTTGCAGAGCACTGCGGAAAGGCAGGCAGAGAATTCCCTGCTAGCACCTTCTCTGTGCCTGGGAAGCAGAAGTGTTCACATTCCTTCGCAGAATCGCTTTTGTGCAGAAAACAGTAACACTTGTTCAGAAGGAAAGAAAGCACAGAGCCCCAGATTTTATGTTGTCCTGGAGAGCTTGCAGAGCACTGGGGAAAGGCAGGCAGAGAATTCCCTGCTAGCACCTTCTCTGTGCCTGTTCACATTGCTTCGCAGAATCGCTTTTGTGCAGAAAACAGTAACACTTGTTCAGAAGGAAAGAAAGCACAGAGCCCCAGATTTTATGTTGTCCTGGAGAGCTTGCAGAGTACTGGGGAAAAGCAGGCAGAGAATTCCCTGCTAGCACCTTCTCTGTGCCTGGGAAGCAGAAGTGTTCACATTCCTTCGCAGAATCGCTTTTGTGCAGAAAACAGTAACACTTGTTCAGAACGAAAGAAAGCACAGAGCCCCAGATTTTATGTTGTCCTGGAGAGCTTGCAGAGCACTGGGGAAAGGCAGGCAGAGAATTCCCTGCTAGCACCTTCTCTGTGCCTGTTCACATTGCTTCGCAGAATCGCTTTTGTGCAGAAAACAGTAACACTTGTTCAGAACGAAAGAAAGCACAGAGCCCCAGATTCTCCGTTGTCCTGGAGAGCTTGCAGAGCACTGGGGAAAGGCAGGCAGAGAATTGCCTGCTAGCACCTTCTCTGTGCCTGGGAAGCAGAAGTGTTCACATTGCTTCGCAGAATAGCTTTTGTGCAGAAAACACTAACACTTGTTCAGAACGAAAGAAAGCACAGAGCCCCAGATTTTATGTTGTCCTGGACAGCTTGTAGAGCACTGGGGAAAGGCAGGCAGAGAATTCCCTGCTAGCACCTTCTCTGTGCCTGTTCACATTGCTTCGCAGAATCGCTTTTGTGCAGAAAACAGTAACACATGTTCAGAAGGAAAGAAAGCACAGAGCCCCATATTTTATGTTGTGCTGGAGAGCTTGCAGAGTACTGGGGAAAAGCAGGCAGAGAATTCCCTGCTAGCACCTTCTCTGTGCCTGGGAAACAGAAGTGTTCACATTGCTTCGCAGAATCGCTTTTGTGCAGAAAACAGTAACACTTGTTCAGAAGGAAAGAAAGCACAGAGCCCCAGATTTTATGTTGTCCTGGAGAGCTTGCAGAGCACTGGGGAAAGGCAGGCAGAGAATTCCCTGCTAGCACCTTCTCTGTGCCTGTTCACATTGCTTCGCAGAATCGCTTTTGTGCAGAAAACAGTAACACTTGTTCAGAACGAAAGAAAGCACAGAGCCCCAGATTTGCTGTTGTCCTGGAGAGCTTGCAGAGCACTGGGGAAAAGCAGGCAGAGAATTCCCTGCTAGCACCTTCTCTGTGGCTGGGAAGCAGAAGTGTTCACATTGCTTGGCAGAATAGCTTTTGTGCAGAAAACAGTAACACTTGTTCAGAACGAAAGAAAGCACAGAGCCCCAGATTTTATGTTGTCCTGGAGAGCTTGCAGAGCACTGGGGAAAGGCAGGCAGAGAATCCCTGCTAGCACCTTCTCTGTGCCTGGGAAGCAGAAGTTTTCCCATTGCTTCGCAGAATCGCTTTTGTGCAGAAAACAGTAACACTTGTTCAGAACGAAAGAAAGCACAGAGCCCCAGATTTTATGTTGTCCTGGAGAGCTTGCAGTGCACTGGGGAAAGGCAGGCAGAGAATTCCCTGCTAGCACCTTCTATGTGCCTGGGAAGCAGAAGTGTTCACATTGCTTCGCAGAATCGCTTTTGTGCAGAAAACAGTAACACTTGTTCAGAACGAAAGAAAGCACAGAGCCCCAGATTCTCCGTTGTCCTGGAGAGCTTGTAGAGCACTGGGGAAAGGCAGGCAGAGAATTCCCTGCTAGCACCTTCTCTGTGCCTGGGAAACAGAAGTGTTCAGATTTCTTAGCAGTATCGCTTTTGTGCAGAAAACAGTAACACATGTTCAGAAGGAAAGAAAGCACAGAGCCCCAGATTTTATGTTGTGCTGGAGAGCTTGCAGAGTACTGGGGAAAAGCAGGCAGAGAATTCCCTGCTGGCACCTTCTCTGTGCCTGGGAAACAGAAGTGTTCACATTGCTTCGCAGAATCGCTTTTGTGCAGAAAACAGTAACACTTGTTCAGAAGGAAAGAAAGCACAGAGCCCCAGATTTTATGTTGTCCTGGAGAGCTTGCAGAGCACTGGGGAAAGGCAGGCAGAGAATTCCCTGCTAGCACCTTCTCTGTGCCTGTTCACATTGCTTCGCAGAATCGCTTTTGTGCAGAAAACGGTAACACTTGTTCAGAACGAAAGAAAGCACAGAGCCCCAGATTTTATGTTGTCCTGGAGAGCTTGCAGAGCACTGGGGAAAGGCAGGCAGAGAATCCCTGCTAGCACCTTCTCTGTGCCTGGGAAGCAGAAGTTTTCCCATTGCTTCGCAGAATCGCTTTTGTGCAGAAAACAGTAACACTTGTTCAGAACGGAAGAAAGCACAGAGCCCCAGATTTTATGTTGTCCTGGAGAGCTTGCAGAGCACTGGGGAAAGGCAGGCAGAGAATTCCCTGCTAGCACCTTCTCTGTGCCTGGGAAGCAGAAGTGTTCACATTGCTTCGCAGAATCGCTTTTGTGCAGAAAACAGTAACACTTGTTCAGAACGAAAGAAAGCACAGAGCCCCAGATTTTATGTTGTCCTGGACAGCTTGTAGAGCACTGGGGAAAGGCAGGCAGAGAATTCCCTGCTAGCACCTTCTCTGTGCCTGTTCACATTGCTTCGCAGAATCGCTTTTGTGCAGAAAACAGTAACACATGTTCAGAAGGAAAGAAAGCACAGAGCCCCATATTTTATGTTGTGCTGGAGAGCTTGCAGAGTACTGGGGAAAAGCAGGCAGAGAATTCCCTGCTAGCACCTTCTCTGTGCCTGGGAAACAGAAGTGTTCACATTGCTTCGCAGAATCGCTTTTGTGCAGAAAACAGTAACACTTGTTCAGAAGGAAAGAAAGCACAGAGCCCCAGATTTTATGTTGTCCTGGAGAGCTTGCAGAGCACTGGGGAAAGGCAGGCAGAGAATTCCCTGCTAGCACCTTCTCTGTGCCTGTTCACATTGCTTCGCAGAATCGCTTTTGTGCAGAAAACAGTAACACTTGTTCAGAACGGAAGAAAGCACAGAGCCCCAGATTTTATGTTGTCCTGGAGAGCTTGCAGAGCACTGGGGAAAGGCAGGCAGAGAATTCCCTGCTAGCACCTTCTCTGTGCCTGGGAAGCAGAAGTGTTCACATTGCTTGGCAGAATAGCTTTTGTGCAGAAAACAGTAACACTTGTTCAGAAGGAAAGAAAGCACAGAGCCCCAGATTTTATGTTGTCCTGGAGAGCTTGCAGAGCACTGGGGAAAGGCAGGCAGAGAATCCCTGCTAGCACCTTCTCTGTGCCTGGGAAGCAGAAGTTTTCCCATTGCTTCGCAGAATCGCTTTTGTGCAGAAAACAGTAACACTTGTTCAGAACGAAAGAAAGCACAGAGCCCCAGATTTTATGTTGTCCTGGAGAGCTTGCAGTGCACTGGGGAAAGGCAGGCAGAGAATTCCCTGCTAGCACCTTCTATGTGCCTGGGAAGCAGAAGTGTTCACATTGCTTCGCAGAATCGCTTTTGTGCAGAAAACAGTAACACTTGTTCAGAACGAAAGAAAGCACAGAGCCCCAGATTCTCCGTTGTCCTGGAGAGCTTGTAGAGCACTGGGGAAAGGCAGGCAGAGAATTCCCTGCTAGCACCTTCTCTGTGCCTGGGAAACAGAAGTGTTCAGATTTCTTAGCAGTATCGCTTTTGTGCAGAAAACAGTAACACATGTTCAGAAGGAAAGAAAGCACAGAGCCCCATATTTTATGTTGTGCTGGAGAGCTTGCAGAGTACTGGGGAAAAGCAGGCAGAGAATTCCCTGCTAGCACCTTCTCTGTGCCTGGGAAGCAGAAGTCTTCACATTGCTTCGCAGAATCGCTTTTGTGCAGAAAACAGTAACACTTGTTCAGAACGAAAGAAAGCACAGAGCCCCAGATTTTATGCTGTCCTGGAGAGCTTGCAGAGCACTGGGGAAAGGCAGGCAGAGAATTCCCTGCTAGCACCTTCTCTGTGCCTGTTCACATTGCTTCGCAGAATCGCTTTTGTGCAGAAAACAGTAACACTTGTTCAGAACGGAAGAAAGCACAGAGCCCCAGATTTTATGCTGTCCTGGAGAGCTTGCAGAGCACTGGGGAAAGGCAGGCAGAGAATCCCTGCTAGCACCTTCTCTGTGCCTGGGAAGCAGAAGTCTTCACATTGCTTCACAGAATCGCTTTTGTGCAGAAAACAGTAACACTTGTTCAGAACGAAAGAAAGCACAGAGCCCCAGATTTTATGTTGTCCTGGAGAGCTTGCAGTGCACTGGGGAAAGGCAGGCAGAGAATTCCCTGCTAGCACCTTCTCTGTGCCTGGGAAGCAGAAGTGTTCCCATTGCTTCGCAGAATAGCTTTTGTGCAGAAAACACTAACACTTGTTCAGAACAAAAGAAAGCACAAAGCCCCAGATTTGCTGTTGTCCTGGAGAGCTTGCAGAGCACTGGGGAAAGGCAGGCAGAGAATTCCCTGCTAGCACCTTCTCTGTGCCTGTTCACATTGCTTCGCAGAATCGCTTTTGTGCAGAAAACAGTAACACTTGTTCAGACGAAAGAAAGCACAGAGCCCCAGATTTTATGTTGTCCTGGAGAGCTTGCAGAGCACTGGGGAAAGGCAGGCAGAGAATTCCCTGCTAGCACCTTCTCTGTGCCTGGGAAGCAGAAGTGTTCACATTGCTTCGCAGAATCGCTTTTGTGCAGAAAACAGTAACACTTGTTCAGAACGAAAGAAAGCACAGAGCCCCAGATTTTATGTTGTCCTGGAGAGCTTGCAGAGCACTGGGGAAAGGCAGGCAGAGAATTCCCTGCTAGCACCTTCTCTGTGCCTGTTCACATTGCTTCGCAGAATCGCTTTTGTGCAGAAAACAGTAACACTTGTTCAGAAGGAAAGAAAGCACAGAGCCCCAGATTTTATGTTGTCCTGGAGAGCTTGCAGAGCACTGCGGAAAGGCAGGCAGAGAATTCCCTGCTAGCACCTTCTCTGTGCCTGTTCACATTGCTTCGCAGAATCGCTTTTGTGCAGAAAACAGTAACACTTGTTCAGAACGAAAGAAAGCACAGAGCCCCAGATTTGCTGTTGTCCTGGAGAGCTTGCAGAGCACTGGGGAAAAGCAGGCAGAGAATTCCCTGCTAGCACCTTCTCTGTGCCTGGGAAGCAGAAGTGTTCACATTGCTTGGCAGAATCGCTTTTGTGCAGAAAACAGTAACACTTGTTCAGAACGAAAGAAAGCACAGAGCCCCAGATTTTATGTTGTCCTGGACAGCTTGCAGAGCACTGGGGAAAGGCAGGCAGAGAATCCCTGCTAGCACCTTCTCTGTGCCTGGGAAGCAGAAGTTTTCCCATTGCTTCGCAGAATCGCTTTTGTGCAGAAAACAGTAACACTTGTTCAGAACGAAAGAAAGCACAGAGCCCCAGATTCTCCGTTTTCCTGGAGAGCTTGCAGAGCACTGGGGAAAGGCAGGCAGAGAATTCCCTGCTAGCACCTTCTCTGTGCCTGTTCACATTGCTTCGCAGAATCGCTTTTGTGCAGAAAACAGTAACACTTTTTCAGAACGAAAGAAAGCACAGAGCCCCAGATTTTATGTTGTCCTGGAGAGCTTGCAGAGCACTGGGGAAAGGCAGGCAGAGAATTCCCTGCTAGCACCTTCTCTGTGCCTGGGAAGCAGAAGTGTTCACATTGCTTGGCAGAATCGCTTTTGTGCAGAAAACAGTAACACTTGTTCAGAACGAAAGAAAGCACAGAGCCCCAGATTTTATGTTGTCCTGGAGAGCTTGCAGTGCACTGGGGAAAGGCAGGCAGAGAATTCCCTGCTAGCACCTTCTATGTGCCTGGGAAGCAGAAGTCTTCACATTGCTTCGCAGAATCGCTTTTGTGCAGAAAACAGTAACACTTGTTCAGAACGAAAGAAAGCACAGAGCCCCAGATTTGCTGTTGTCCTGGAGAGCTTGCAGAGCACTGGGGAAAGGCAGGCAGAGAATTCCCTGCTAGCACCTTCTCTGTGCCTGGGAAGCAGAAGTGTTCACATTGCTTCGCAGAATCGCTTTTGTGCAGAAAACAGTAACACTTGTTCAGACGAAAGAAAGCAAAGAGCCCCAGATTTTATGTTGTCCTGGAGAGCTTGCAGAGCACTGGGGAAAGGCAGGCAGAGAATTCCCTGCTAGCACCTTCTCTGTGCCTGGGAAGCAGAAGTGTTCACATTGCTTCGCAGAATCGCTTTTGTGCAGAAAACAGTAACACTTGTTCAGAACAAAAGAAAGCACAGAGCCCCAGATTTGCTGTTGTCCTGGAGAGCTTGCAGAGCACTGGGGAAAGGCAGGCAGAGAATTCCCTGCTAGCACCTTCTCTGTGCCTGGGAAGCAGAAGTGTTCCCATTGCTTCGCAGAATCGCTTTTGTGCAGAAAACAATAACACTTGTTCAGAACGAAAGAAAGCACAGAGCCCCAGATTTTATGTTGTCCTGGAGAGCTTGCAGAGCACTGAGGAAAAACAAGCAGAGAATTCCCTGCTAGCACCTTCTCTGTGCCTGTTCACATTGCTTCGCAGAATCGCTTTTGTGCAGAAAACAGTAACACTTGTTCAGAACAAAAGAAAGCACAGAGCCCCAGATTTTATGTTGTCCTGGAGAGCTTGCAGAGCACTGGGGAAAGGCAGGCAGAGAATTCCCTGCTAGCACCTTCTCTGTGCCTGGGAAGCAGAAGTGTTCACATTGCTTCGCAGAATCACTTTTCTGCAGAAAACAGTAACACTTGTTCAGAACGAAAGAAAGCACAGAGCCCCAGATTTGCTGTTGTCCTGGAGAGCTTACAGAGCACTGGGGAAAAGCAGGCAGAGAATTCCCTGCTAGCACGTTCTCTGTGCCTGGGAAACATAAGTCTTCACATTGCTTCGCAGAATCGCTTTTGTGCAGAAAACAGTAACACTTGTTCAGAACGAAAGAAAGCACAGAGCCCCAGATTTTATGTTGTCCTGGAGAGCTTGCAGAGCACTGGGGAAAGGCAGGCAGAGAATTCCCTGCTAGCACCTTCTCTGTGCCTGGGAAACAGAAGTGTTCACATTGCTTCGCAGAATCGCTTTTGTGCAGAAAACAGTAACACTTGTTCAGAACGGAAGAAAGCACAGAGCCCCAGATTCTCCGTTGTCCTGGAGAGCTTGCAGAGCACTGCGGAAAGGCAGGCAGAGAATTCCCTGCTAGCACCTTCTCTGTGCCTGGGAAGCAGAAGTGTTCACATTGCTTTGCAGAATAGCTTTTGTGCAGAAAACACTAACACTTGTTCAGAACAAAAGAAAGCACAAAGCCCCAGATTTGCTGTTGTCCTGGAGAGCTTGCAGAGCACTGGGGAAAGGCAGGCAGAGAACTCCCTGCTAGCACCTTCTCTGTGCCTGTTCACATTGCTTCGCAGAATCGCTTTTGTGCAGAAAACAGTAACACTTGTTCAGAACGGAAGAAAGCACAGAGCCCCAGATTTTATGTTGTCCTGGAGAGCTTGCAGAGCACTGGGGAAAGGCAGGCAGAGAATTCCCTGCTAGCACCTTCTCTGTGCCTGGGAAGCAGAAGTGTTCACATTGCTTGGCAGAATCGCTTTTGTGCAGAAAACAGTAACACTTGTTCAGAACGAAAGAAAGCACAGAGCCCCAGATTTTATGTTGTCCTGGAGAGCTTGCAGAGCACTGGGGAAAGGCAGGCAGAGAATTCCCTGCTAGCACCTTCTCTGTGCCTGTTCACATTGCTTCGCAGAATCGCTTTTGTGCAGAAAACAGTAACACTTGTTCAGAAGGAAAGAAAGCACAGAGCCCCAGATTTTATGTTGTCCTGGAGAGCTTGCAGAGCACTGGGGAAAGGCAGGCAGAGAATCCCTGCTAGCACCTTCTCTGTGCCTGGGAAGCAGAAGTTTTCCCATTGCTTCGCAGAATCGCTTTTGTGCAGAAAACAGTAACACTTGTTCAGAACGAAAGAAAGCACAGAGCCCCAGATTTTATGCTGTCCTGGAGAGCTTGCAGAGCACTGGGGAAAGGCAGGCAGAGAATTCCCTGCTAGCACCTTCTCTGTGCCTGTTCACATTGCTTCGCAGAATCGCTTTTGTGCAGAAAACAGTAACACTTGTTCAGAACGAAAGAAAGCACAGAGCCCCAGATTTTATGTTGTCCTGGAGAGCTTGCAGAGCACTGCGGAAAGGCAGGCAGAGAATTCCCTGCTAGCACCTTCTCTGTGCCTGTTCACATTACTTCGCAGAATCGCTTTTGTGCAGAAAACAGTAACACTTGTTCAGAACGAAAGAAAGCACAGAGCCCCAGATTTGCTGTTGTCCTGGAGAGCTTGCAGAGCACTGGGGAAAGGCAGGCAGAGAATTCCCTGCTAGCACCTTCTCTGTGCCTGGGAAGCAGAAGTGTTCACATTGCTTGGCAGAATCGCTTTTGTGCAGAAAACAGTAACACTTGTTCAGAACGAAAGAAAGCACAGAGCCCCAGATTTTATGTTGTCCTGGAGAGCTTGCAGAGCACTGGGGAAAGGCAGGCAGAGAATCCCTGCTAGCACCTTCTCTGTGCCTGGGAAGCAGAAGTTTTCCCATTGCTTCGCAGAATCGCTTTTGTGCAGAAAACAGTAACACTTGTTCAGAAGGAAAGAAAGCACAGAGCCCCAGATTTTATGTTGTCCTGGAGAGCTTGCAGTGCACTGGGGAAAGGCAGGCAGAGAATTCCCTGCTAGCACCTTCTATGTGCCTGGGAAGCAGAAGTGTTCACATTGCTTCGCAGAATCGCTTTTGTGCAGAAAACAGTAACACTTGTTCAGAACGAAAGAAAGCACAGAGCCCCAGATTCTCCGTTGTCCTGGAGAGCTTGCAGAGCACTGCGGAAAGGCAGGCAGAGAATTCCCTGCTAGCACCTTCTCTGTGCCTGGGAAGCAGAAGTTTTCCCATTGCTTCGCAGAATCGCTTTTGTGCAGAAAACAGTAACACTTGTTCAGAACGAAAGAAAGCACAGAGCCCCAGATTTTATGTTGTCCTGGAGAGCTTGCAGAGCACTGGGGAAAGGCAGGCAGAGAATTCCCTGCTAGCACCTTCTCTGTGCCTGTTCACATTGCTTCGCAGAATCGCTTTTGTGCAGAAAACAGTAACACTTGTTCAGAAGGAAAGAAAGCACAGAGCCCCAGATTTTATGTTGTCCTGGAGAGCTTGCAGAGCACTGCGGAAAGGCAGGCAGAGAATTCCCTGCTAGCACCTTCTCTGTGCCTGGGAAGCAGAAGTGTTCCCATTGCTTCGCAGAATCGCTTTTGTGCAGAAAACAGTAACACTTGTTCAGAACGAAAGAAAGCACAGAGCCCCAGATTTTATGTTGTCCTGGAGAGCTTGCAGAGCACTGGGGAAAGGCAGGCAGAGAATTCCCTGCTAGCACCTTCTCTGTGCCTGTTCACATTGCTTCGCAGAATCGCTTTTGTGCAGAAAACAGTAACACTTGTTCAGAAGGAAAGAAAGCACAGAGCCCCAGATTTGCTGTTGTCCTGGAGAGCTTGCAGAGCACTGGGGAAAAGCAGGCAGAGAATTCCCTGCTAGCACCTTCTCTGTGCCTGGGAAGCAGAAGTTTTCCCATTGCTTCGCAGAATCGCTTTTGTGCAGAAAACAGTAACACTTGTTCAGAACGAAAGAAAGCACAGAGCCCCAGATTCTCCGTTGTCCTGGAGAGCTTGCAGAGCACTGGGGAAAGGCAGGCAGAGAATTCCCTGCTAGCACCTTCTCTGTGCCTGGGAAACAGAAGTGTTCCGATTTCTTAGCAGTATCGCTTTTGTGCAGAAAACAGTAACACATGTTCAGAAGGAAAGAAAGCACAGAGCCCCATATTTTATGTTGTGCTGGAGAGCTTGCAGAGTACTGGGGAAAAGCAGGCAGAGAATTCCCTCCTAGCACCTTCTCTGTGCCTGGGAAACAGAAGTGTTCACATTGCTTCGCAGAATCGCTTTTGTGCAGAAAACAGTAACACTTGTTCAGAACGAAAGAAAGCACAGAGCCCCAGATTTTATGTTGTCCTGGAGAGCTTGCAGAGCACTGGGGAAAGGCAGGCAGAGAATTCCCTGCTAGCACCTTCTCTGTGCCTGTTCACATTGCTTCGCAGAATCGCTTTTGTGCAGAAAACAGTAACACTTGTTCAGAAGGAAAGAAAGCACAGAGCCCCAGATTTTATGTTGTCCTGGAGAGCTTGCAGAGCACTGCGGAAAGGCAGGCAGAGAATTCCCTGCTAGCACCTTCTCTGTGCCTGGGAAGCAGAAGTGTTCACATTCCTTCGCAGAATCGCTTTTGTGCAGAAAACAGTAACACTTGTTCAGAAGGAAAGAAAGCACAGAGCCCCAGATTTTATGTTGTCCTGGAGAGCTTGCAGTGCACTGGGGAAAGGCAGGCAGAGAATTCCCTGCTAGCACCTTCTATGTGCCTGGGAAGCAGAAGTGTTCACATTGCTTCGCAGAATCGCTTTTGTGCAGAAAACAGTAACACTTGTTCAGAACGAAAGAAAGCACAGAGCCCCAGATTCTCCGTTGTCCTGGAGAGCTTGCAGAGCACTGGGGAAAGGCAGGCAGAGAATTCCCTGCTAGCACCTTCTCTGTGCCTGTTCACATTGCTTCGCAGAATCGCTTTTGTGCAGAAAACAGTAACACTTGTTCAGAAGGAAAGAAAGCACAGAGCCCCAGATTTGCTGTTGTCCTGGAGATCTTGCAGAGCACTGGGGAAAGGCAGGCAGAGAATTCCCTGCTAGCACCTTCTCTGTGCCTGTTCACATTGCTTCGCAGAATCGCTTTTGTGCAGAAAACAGTAACACTTGTTCAGAACGAAAGAAAGCACAGAGCCCCAGATTTGCTGTTGTCCTGGAGAGCTTGCAGAGCACTGGGGAAAAGCAGGCAGAGAATTCCCTGCTAGCACCTTCTCTGTGCCTGGGAAGCAGAAGTTTTCCCATTGCTTCGCAGAATCGCTTTTGTGCAGAAAACAGTAACACTTGTTCAGAACGAAAGAAAGCACAGAGCCCCAGATTCTCCGTTGTCCTGGAGAGCTTGCAGAGCACTGGGGAAAGGCAGGCAGAGAATTCCCTGCTAGCACCTTCTCTGTGCCTGGGAAACAGAAGTGTTCCGATTTCTTAGCAGTATCGCTTTTGTGCAGAAAACAGTAACACATGTTCAGAAGGAAAGAAAGCACAGAGCCCCATATTTTATGTTGTGCTGGAGAGCTTGCAGAGTACTGGGGAAAAGCAGGCAGAGAATTCCCTCCTAGCACCTTCTCTGTGCCTGGGAAACAGAAGTGTTCACATTGCTTCGCAGAATCGCTTTTGTGCAGAAAACAGTAACACTTGTTCAGAACGAAAGAAAGCACAGAGCCCCAGATTTTATGTTGTCCTGGAGAGCTTGCAGAGCACTGGGGAAAGGCAGGCAGAGAATTCCCTGCTAGCACCTTCTCTGTGCCTGTTCACATTGCTTCGCAGAATCGCTTTTGTGCAGAAAACAGTAACACTTGTTCAGAAGGAAAGAAAGCACAGAGCCCCAGATTTTATGTTGTCCTGGAGAGCTTGCAGAGCACTGCGGAAAGGCAGGCAGAGAATTCCCTGCTAGCACCTTCTCTGTGCCTGGGAAGCAGAAGTGTTCACATTCCTTCGCAGAATCGCTTTTGTGCAGAAAACAGTAACACTTGTTCAGAACGAAAGAAAGCACAGAGCCCCAGATTTTATGTTGTCCTGGAGAGCTTGCAGTGCACTGGGGAAAGGCAGGCAGAGAATTCCCTGCTAGCACCTTCTCTGTGCCTGGGAAGCAGAAGTGTTCCCATTGCTTCGCAGAATCGCTTTTGTGCAGAAAACAGTAACACTTGTTCAGAACGAAAGAAAGCACAGAGCCCCAGATTCTCCGTTGTCCTGGAGAGCTTGCAGAGCACTGCGGAAAGGCAGGCAGAGAATTCCCTGCTAGCACCTTCTCTGTGCCTGGGAAGCAGAAGTGTTCACATTGCTTCGCAGAATAGCTTTTGTGCAGAAAACACTAACACTTGTTCAGAACAAAAGAAAGCACAAAGCCCCAGATTTGCTGTTGTCCTGGAGAGCTTGCAGAGCACTGGGGAAAGGCAGGCAGAGAATTCCCTGCTAGCACCTTCTCTGTGCCTGTTCACATTGCTTCGCAGAATCGCTTTTGTGCAGAAAACAGTAACACTTGTTCAGAACGGAAGAAAGCACAGAGCCCCAGATTCTCCGTTGTCCTGGAGAGCTTGCAGAGCACTGGGGAAAGGCAGGCAGAGAATTCCCTGCTAGCACCTTCTCTGTGCCTGGGAAGCAGAAGTGTTCACATTGCTTGGCAGAATCGCTTTTGTGCAGAAAACAGTAACACTTGTTCAGAAGGAAAGAAAGCACAGAGCCCCAGATTTTATGTTGTCCTGGAGAGCTTGCAGAGCACTGGGGAAAGGCAGGCAGAGAATTCCCTGCTAGCACCTTCTCTGTGCCTGTTCACATTGCTTCGCAGAATCGCTTTTGTGCAGAAAACATTAACACTTGTTCAGAAGGAAAGAAAGCACAGAGCCCCAGATTCTCCGTTGTCCTGGAGAGCTTGCAGAGCACTGCGGAAAGGCAGGCAGAGAATTCCCTGCTAGCACCTTCTCTGTGCCTGGGAAGCAGAAGTGTTCACATTGCTTCGCAGAATAGCTTTTGTGCAGAAAACACTAACACTTGTTCAGAACAAAAGAAAGCACAAAGCCCCAGATTTGCTGTTGTCCTGGAGAGCTTGCAGAGCACTGGGGAAAGGCAGGCAGAGAATTCCCTGCTAGCACCTTCTCTGTGCCTGTTCACATTGCTTCGCAGAATCGCTTTTGTGCAGAAAACAGTAACACTTGTTCAGAACGGAAGAAAGCACAGAGCCCCAGATTCTCCGTTGTCCTGGAGAGCTTGCAGAGCACTGGGGAAAGGCAGGCAGAGAATTCCCTGCTAGCACCTTCTCTGTGCCTGGGAAGCAGAAGTGTTCACATTGCTTGGCAGAATCGCTTTTGTGCAGAAAACAGTAACACTTGTTCAGAAGGAAAGAAAGCACAGAGCCCCAGATTTTATGTTGTCCTGGAGAGCTTGCAGAGCACTGGGGAAAGGCAGGCAGAGAATTCCCTGCTAGCACCTTCTCTGTGCCTGTTCACATTGCTTCGCAGAATCGCTTTTGTGCAGAAAACATTAACACTTGTTCAGAAGGAAAGAAAGCACAGAGCCCCAGATTTTATGTTGTCCTGGAGAGCTTGCAGAGCACTGCGGAAAGGCAGGCAGAGAATTCCCTGCTAGCACCTTCTCTGTGCCTGTTCACATTGCTTCGCAGAATCGCTTTTGTGCAGAAAACAGTAACACTTGTTCAGAACGAAAGAAAGCACAGAGCCCCAGATTCTCCATTGTCCTGGAGAGCTTGCAGAGCACTGCGGAAAGGCAGGCAGAGAATTCCCTGCTAGCACCTTCTCTGTGCCTGGGAAGCAGAAGTGTTCACATTGCTTCGCAGAATAGCTTTTGTGCAGAAAACACTAACACTTGTTCAGAACAAAAGAAAGCACAAAGCCCCAGATTTTATGTTGTCCTGGAGATCTTGCAGAGCACTGGGGAAAGGCAGGCAGAGAATTCCCTGCTAGCACCTTCTCTGTGCCTGGGAAACAGAAGTGTTCCGATTTCTTAGCAGTATCGCTTTTGTGCAGAAAACAGTAACACATGTTCAGAAGGAAAGAAAGCACAGAGCCCCATATTTTATGTTGTGCTGGAGAGCTTGCAGAGTACTGGGGAAAAGCAGGCAGAGAATTCCCTGCTAGCACCTTCTCTGTGCCTGGGAAGCAGAAGTGTTCACATTGCTTCGCAGAATAGCTTTTGTGCAGAAAACACTAACACTTGTTCAGAACAAAAGAAAGCACAAAGCCCCAGATTTGCTGTTGTCCTGGAGAGCTTGCAGAGCACTGGGGAAAGGCAGGCAGAGAATTCCCTGCTAGCACCTTCTCTGTGCCTGGGAAGCAGAAGTGTTCACATTGCTTGGCAGAATCGCTTTTGTGCAGAAAACAGTAACACTTGTTCAGAAGGAAAGAAAGCACAGAGCCCCAGATTTTATGTTGTCCTGGAGAGCTTGCAGAGCACTGGGGAAAGGCAGGCAGAGAATTCCCTGCTAGCACCTTCTCTGTGCCTGTTCACATTGCTTCGCAGAATCGCTTTTGTGCAGAAAACATTAACACTTGTTCAGAAGGAAAGAAAGCACAGAGCCCCAGATTTTATGTTGTCCTGGAGAGCTTGCAGAGCACTGCGGAAAGGCAGGCAGAGAATTCCCTGCTAGCACCTTCTCTGTGCCTGTTCACATTGCTTCGCAGAATCGCTTTTGTGCAGAAAACAGTAACACTTGTTCAGAACGAAAGAAAGCACAGAGCCCCAGATTCTCCATTGTCCTGGAGAGCTTGCAGAGCACTGCGGAAAGGCAGGCAGAGAATTCCCTGCTAGCACCTTCTCTGTGCCTGGGAAGCAGAAGTGTTCACATTGCTTCGCAGAATAGCTTTTGTGCAGAAAACACTAACACTTGTTCAGAACAAAAGAAAGCACAAAGCCCCAGATTTTATGTTGTCCTGGAGATCTTGCAGAGCACTGGGGAAAGGCAGGCAGAGAATTCCCTGCTAGCACCTTCTCTGTGCCTGGGAAACAGAAGTGTTCCGATTTCTTAGCAGTATCGCTTTTGTGCAGAAAACAGTAACACATGTTCAGAAGGAAAGAAAGCACAGAGCCCCATATTTTATGTTGTGCTGGAGAGCTTGCAGAGTACTGGGGAAAAGCAGGCAGAGAATTCCCTGCTAGCACCTTCTCTGTGCCTGGGAAACAGAAGTGTTCCCATTGCTTCGCAGAATCGCTTTTGTGCAGAAAACAGTAACACTTGTTCAGAACGAAAGAAAGCACAGAGCCCCAGATTTTATGTTGTCCTGGAGAGCTTGCAGAGCACTGCGGAAAGGCAGGCAGAGAATTCCCTGCTAGCACCTTCTCTGTGCCTGTTCACATTGCTTCGCAGAATCGCTTTTGTGCAGAAAACAGTAACACTTGTTCAGAAGGAAAGAAAGCACAGAGCCCCAGATTTTATGTTGTCCTGGAGAGCTTGCAGAGCACTGCGGAAAGGCAGGCAGAGAATTCCCTGCTAGCACCTTCTCTGTGCCTGGGAAGCAGAAGTGTTCACATTCCTTCGCAGAATCGCTTTTGTGCAGAAAACAGTAACACTTGTTCAGAACGAAAGAAAGCACAGAGCCCCAGATTTTATGTTGTCCTGGAGAGCTTGCAGTGCACTGGGTAAAGGCAGGCAGAGAATTCCCTGCTAGCACCTTCTCTGTGCCTGGGAAGCAGAAGTGTTCCCATTGCTTCGCAGAATCGCTTTTGTGCAGAAAACAGTAACACTTGTTCAGAACGAAAGAAAGCACAGAGCCCCAGATTCTCCGTTGTCCTGGAGAGCTTGCAGAGCACTGCGGAAAGGCAGGCAGAGAATTCCCTGCTAGCACCTTCTCTGTGCCTGGGAAGCAGAAGTGTTCACATTGCTTCGCAGAATAGCTTTTGTGCAGAAAACACTAACACTTGTTCAGAACAAAAGAAAGCACAAAGCCCCAGATTTGCTGTTGTCCTGGAGAGCTTGCAGAGCACTGGGGAAAGGCAGGCAGAGAATTCCCTGCTAGCACCTTCTCTGTGCCTGTTCACATTGCTTCGCAGAATCGCTTTTGTGCAGAAAACAGTAACACTTGTTCAGAACGGAAGAAAGCACAGAGCCCCAGATTTTATGTTGTCCTGGAGAGCTTGCAGAGCACTGGGGAAAGGCAGGCAGAGAATTCCCTGCTAGCACCTTCTCTGTGCCTGGGAAGCAGAAGTGTTCACATTGCTTCGCAGAATCGCTTTTGTGCAGAAAACAGTAACACTTGTTCAGAACGAAAGAAAGCACAGAGCCCCAGATTTTATGTTGTCCTGGACAGCTTGTAGAGCACTGGGGAAAGGCAGGCAGAGAATTCCCTGCTAGCACCTTCTCTGTGCCTGTTCACATTGCTTCGCAGAATCGCTTTTGTGCAGAAAACAGTAACACATGTTCAGAAGGAAAGAAAGCACAGAGCCCCATATTTTATGTTGTGCTGGAGAGCTTGCAGAGTACTGGGGAAAAGCAGGCAGAGAATTCCCTGCTAGCACCTTCTCTGTGCCTGTTCACATTGCTTCGCAGAATCGCTTTTGTGCAGAAAACAGTAACACTTGTTCAGAACGAAAGAAAGCACAGAGCCCCAGATTTGCTGTTGTCCTGGAGAGCTTGCAGAGCACTGGGGAAAAGCAGGCAGAGAATTCCCTGCTAGCACCTTCTCTGTGCCTGGGAAGCAGAAGTGTTCACATTGCTTGGCAGAATAGCTTTTGTGCAGAAAACAGTAACACTTGTTCAGAACGAAAGAAAGCACAGAGCCCCAGATTTTATGTTGTCCTGGAGAGCTTGCAGAGCACTGGGGAAAGGCAGGCAGAGAATCCCTGCTAGCACCTTCTCTGTGCCTGGGAAGCAGAAGTTTTCCCATTGCTTCGCAGAATCGCTTTTGTGCAGAAAACAGTAACACTTGTTCAGAACGAAAGAAAGCACAGAGCCCCAGATTCTCCGTTGTCCTGGAGAGCTTGTAGAGCACTGGGGAAAGGCAGGCAGAGAATTCCCTGCTAGCACCTTCTCTGTGCCTGGGAAACAGAAGTGTTCAGATTTCTTAGCAGTATCGCTTTTGTGCAGAAAACAGTAACACATGTTCAGAAGGAAAGAAAGCACAGAGCCCCATATTTTATGTTGTGCTGGAGAGCTTGCAGAGTACTGGGGAAAAGCAGGCAGAGAATTCCCTGCTGGCACCTTCTCTGTGCCTGGGAAGCAGAAGTGTTCACATTGCTTCGCAGAATCGCTTTTGTGCAGAAAACAGTAACACTTGTTCAGAACGAAAGAAAGCACAGAGCCCCAGATTTTATGTTGTCCTGGAGAGCTTGCAGAGCACTGGGGAAAGGCAGGCAGAGAATTCCCTGCTAGCACCTTCTCTGTGCCTGTTCACATTGCTTCGGAGAATCGCTTTTGTGCAGAAAACAGTAACACTTGTTCAGAAGGAAAGAAAGCACAGAGCCCCAGATTTTATGTTGTCCTGGAGAGCTTGCAGAGCACTGGGGAAAGGCAGGCAGAGAATCCCTGCTAGCACCTTCTCTGTGCCTGGGAAGCAGAAGTTTTCCCATTGCTTCGCAGAATCGCTTTTGTGCAGAAAACAGTAACACTTGTTCAGAACGGAAGAAAGCACAGAGCCCCAGATTTTATGTTGTCCTGGAGAGCTTGCAGAGCACTGGGGAAAGGCAGGCAGAGAATTCCCTGCTAGCACCTTCTCTGTGCCTGGGAAGCAGAAGTGTTCACATTGCTTCGCAGAATCGCTTTTGTGCAGAAAACAGTAACACTTGTTCAGAACGAAAGAAAGCACAGAGCCCCAGATTTTATGTTGTCCTGGACAGCTTGTAGAGCACTGGGGAAAAGCAGGCAGAGAATTCCCTGCTAGCACCTTCTCTGTGCCTGGGAAGCAGAAGTGTTCACATTGCTTGGCAGAATAGCTTTTGTGCAGAAAACAGTAACACTTGTTCAGAACGAAAGAAAGCACAGAGCCCCAGATTTTATGTTGTCCTGGAGAGCTTGCAGAGCACTGGGGAAAGGCAGGCAGAGAATCCCTGCTAGCACCTTCTCTGTGCCTGGGAAGCAGAAGTTTTCCCATTGCTTCGCAGAATCGCTTTTGTGCAGAAAACAGTAACACTTGTTCAGAACGAAAGAAAGCACAGAGCCCCAGATTCTCCGTTGTCCTGGAGAGCTTGTAGAGCACTGGGGAAAGGCAGGCAGAGAATTCCCTGCTAGCACCTTCTCTGTGCCTGGGAAACAGAAGTGTTCAGATTTCTTAGCAGTATCGCTTTTGTGCAGAAAACAGTAACACATGTTCAGAAGGAAAGAAAGCACAGAGCCCCATATTTTATGTTGTGCTGGAGAGCTTGCAGAGTACTGGGGAAAAGCAGGCAGAGAATTCCCTGCTGGCACCTTCTCTGTGCCTGGGAAGCAGAAGTGTTCACATTGCTTGGCAGAATCGCTTTTGTGCAGAAAACAGTAACACTTGTTCAGAACGAAAGAAAGCACAGAGCCCCAGATTTTATGTTGTCCTGGAGAGCTTGCAGAGCACTGGGGAAAGGCAGGCAGAGAATTCCCTGCTAGCACCTTCTCTGTGCCTGTTCACATTGCTTCGGAGAATCGCTTTTGTGCAGAAAACAGTAACACTTGTTCAGAACGAAAGAAAGCACAGAGCCCCAGATTTGCTGTTGTCCTGGAGAGCTTGCAGAGCACTGGGGAAAGGCAGGCAGAGAATTCCCTGCTAGCACCTTCTCTGTGCCTGGGAAGCAGAAGTTTTCCCATTGCTTCGCAGAATCGCTTTTGTGCAGAAAACAGTAACACTTGTTCAGAACGGAAGAAAGCACAGAGCCCCAGATTTTATGTTGTCCTGGAGAGCTTGCAGAGCACTGGGGAAAGGCAGGCAGAGAATTCCCTGCTAGCACCTTCTCTGTGCCTGGGAAGCAGAAGTGTTCACATTGCTTCGGAGAATCGCTTTTGTGCAGAAAACAGTAACACTTGTTCAGAAGGAAAGAAAGCACAGAGCCCCAGATTTTATGTTGTCCTGGAGAGCTTGCAGAGCACTGGGGAAAGGCAGGCAGAGAATCCCTGCTAGCACCTTCTCTGTGCCTGGGAAGCAGAAGTTTTCCCATTGCTTCGCAGAATCGCTTTTGTGCAGAAAACAGTAACACTTGTTCAGAACGGAAGAAAGCACAGAGCCCCAGATTTTATGTTGTCCTGGAGAGCTTGCAGAGCACTGGGGAAAGGCAGGCAGAGAATTCCCTGCTAGCACCTTCTCTGTGCCTGGGAAGCAGAAGTGTTCACATTGCTTCGCAGAATCGCTTTTGTGCAGAAAACAGTAACACTTGTTCAGAACGAAAGAAAGCACAGAGCCCCAGATTTTATGTTGTCCTGGAGAGCTTGCAGAGCACTGGGGAAAGGCAGGCAGAGAATCCCTGCTAGCACCTTCTCTGTGCCTGGGAAGCAGAAGTTTTCCCATTGCTTCGCAGAATCGCTTTTGTGCAGAAAACAGTAACACTTGTTCAGAACGAAAGAAAGCACAGAGCCCCAGATTCTCCGTTGTCCTGGAGAGCTTGTAGAGCACTGGGGAAAGGCAGGCAGAGAATTCCCTGCTAGCACCTTCTCTGTGCCTGGGAAACAGAAGTGTTCAGATTTCTTAGCAGTATCGCTTTTGTGCAGAAAACAGTAACACATGTTCAGAAGGAAAGAAAGCACAGAGCCCCATATTTTATGTTGTGCTGGAGAGCTTGCAGAGTACTGGGGAAAAGCAGGCAGAGAATTCCCTGCTGGCACCTTCTCTGTGCCTGGGAAGCAGAAGTGTTCACATTGCTTGGCAGAATCGCTTTTGTGCAGAAAACAGTAACACTTGTTCAGAACGAAAGAAAGCACAGAGCCCCAGATTTTATGTTGTCCTGGAGAGCTTGCAGAGCACTGGGGAAAGGCAGGCAGAGAATTCCCTGCTAGCACCTTCTCTGTGCCTGTTCACATTGCTTCGGAGAATCGCTTTTGTGCAGAAAACAGTAACACTTGTTCAGAACGAAAGAAAGCACAGAGCCCCAGATTTGCTGTTGTCCTGGAGAGCTTGCAGAGCACTGGGGAAAGGCAGGCAGAGAATCCCTGCTAGCACCTTCTCTGTGCCTGGGAAGCAGAAGTTTTCCCATTGCTTCGCAGAATCGCTTTTGTGCAGAAAACAGTAACACTTGTTCAGAACGGAAGAAAGCACAGAGCCCCAGATTTTATGTTGTCCTGGAGAGCTTGCAGAGCACTGGGGAAAGGCAGGCAGAGAATTCCCTGCTAGCACCTTCTCTGTGCCTGGGAAGCAGAAGTCTTCACATTGCTTCGCAGAATCGCTTTTGTGCAGAAAACAGTAACACTTGTTCAGAACGAAAGAAAGCACAGAGCCCCAGATTTTATGTTGTCCTGGACAGCTTGTAGAGCACTGGGGAAAGGCAGGCAGAGAATTCCCTGCTAGCACCTTCTCTGTGCCTGTTCACATTGCTTCGCAGAATCGCTTTTGTGCAGAAAACAGTAACACATGTTCAGAAGGAAAGAAAGCACAGAGCCCCATATTTTATGTTGTGCTGGAGAGCTTGCAGAGTACTGGGGAAAAGCAGGCAGAGAATTCCCTGCTAGCACCTTCTCTGTGCCTGGGAAACAGAAGTGTTCACATTGCTTCGCAGAATCGCTTTTGTGCAGAAAACAGTAACACTTGTTCAGAAGGAAAGAAAGCACAGAGCCCCAGATTTTATGTTGTCCTGGAGAGCTTGCAGAGCACTGGGGAAAGGCAGGCAGAGAATTCCCTGCTAGCACCTTCTCTGTGCCTGTTCACATTGCTTCGCAGAATCGCTTTTGTGCAGAAAACAGTAACACTTGTTCAGAACGGAAGAAAGCACAGAGCCCCAGATTTTATGTTGTCCTGGAGAGCTTGCAGAGCACTGGGGAAAGGCAGGCAGAGAATTCCCTGCTAGCACCTTCTCTGTGCCTGGGAAGCAGAAGTGTTCACATTGCTTGGCAGAATAGCTTTTGTGCAGAAAACAGTAACACTTGTTCAGAACGAAAGAAAGCACAGAGCCCCAGATTTTATGTTGTCCTGGAGAGCTTGCAGAGCACTGGGGAAAGGCAGGCAGAGAATCCCTGCTAGCACCTTCTCTGTGCCTGGGAAGCAGAAGTGTTCACATTGCTTCGCAGAATCGCTTTTGTGCAGAAAACAGTAACACTTGTTCAGAACGAAAGAAAGCACAGAGCCCCAGATTTTATGTTGTCCTGGAGAGCTTGCAGTGCACTGGGGAAAGGCAGGCAGAGAATTCCCTGCTAGCACCTTCTATGTGCCTGGGAAGCAGAAGTGTTCACATTGCTTCGCAGAATCGCTTTTGTGCAGAAAACAGTAACACTTGTTCAGAACGAAAGAAAGCACAGAGCCCCAGATTCTCCGTTGTCCTGGAGAGCTTGTAGAGCACTGGGGAAAGGCAGGCAGAGAATTCCCTGCTAGCACCTTCTCTGTGCCTGGGAAACAGAAGTGTTCAGATTTCTTAGCAGTATCGCTTTTGTGCAGAAAACAGTAACACATGTTCAGAAGGAAAGAAAGCACAGAGCCCCATATTTTATGTTGTGCTGGAGAGCTTGCAGAGTACTGGGGAAAAGCAGGCAGAGAATTCCCTGCTGGCACCTTCTCTGTGCCTGGGAAACAGAAGTGTTCACATTGCTTCGCAGAATCGCTTTTGTGCAGAAAACAGTAACACTTGTTCAGAAGGAAAGAAAGCACAGAGCCCCAGATTTTATGTTGTCCTGGAGAGCTTGCAGAGCACTGGGGAAAGGCAGGCAGAGAATTCCCTGCTAGCACCTTCTCTGTGCCTGTTCACATTGCTTCGCAGAATCGCTTTTGTGCAGAAAACAGTAACACTTGTTCAGAACGGAAGAAAGCACAGAGCCCCAGATTCTCCGTTGTCCTGGAGAGCTTGCAGAGCACTGGGGAAAGGCAGGCAGAGAATTCCCTGCTAGCACCTTCTCTGTGCCTGGGAAGCAGAAGTGTTCACATTGCTTCGCAGATTCGCTTTTGTGCAGAAAACAGTAACACTTGTTCAGAAGGAAAGAAAGCACAGAGCCCCAGATTTTATGTTGTCCTGGAGAGCTTGCAGAGCACTGGGGAAAGGCAGGCAGAGAATTCCCTGCTAGCACCTTCTCTGTGCCTGTTCACATTGCTTCGCAGAATCGCTTTTGTGCAGAAAACAGTAACACTTGTTCAGAAGGAAAGAAAGCACAGAGCCCCAGATTTTATGTTGTCCTGGAGAGCTTGCAGAGCACTGCGGAAAGGCAGGCAGAGAATTCCCTGCTAGCACCTTCTCTGTGCCTGTTCACATTGCTTCGCAGAATCGCTTTTGTGCAGAAAACAGTAACACTTGTTCAGAACGAAAGAAAGCACAGAGCCCCAGATTCTCCGTTGTCCTGGAGAGCTTGCAGAGCACTGGGGAAAGGCAGGCAGAGAATTCCCTGCTAGCACCTTCTCTGTGCCTGTTCACATTGCTTCGGAGAATCGCTTTTGTGCAGAAAACAGTAACACTTGTTCAGAACGAAAGAAAGCACAGAGCCCCAGATTTGCTGTTGTCCTGGAGAGCTTGCAGAGCACTGGGGAAAGGCAGGCAGAGAATTCCCTGCTAGCACCTTCTCTGTGCCTGGGAAGCAGAAGTTTTCCCATTGCTTCGCAGAATCGCTTTTGTGCAGAAAACAGTAACACTTGTTCAGAACGGAAGAAAGCACAGAGCCCCAGATTTTATGTTGTCCTGGAGAGCTTGCAGAGCACTGGGGAAAGGCAGGCAGAGAATTCCCTGCTAGCACCTTCTCTGTGCCTGGGAAGCAGAAGTGTTCACATTGCTTCGGAGAATCGCTTTTGTGCAGAAAACAGTAACACTTGTTCAGAAGGAAAGAAAGCACAGAGCCCCAGATTTTATGTTGTCCTGGAGAGCTTGCAGAGCACTGGGGAAAGGCAGGCAGAGAATCCCTGCTAGCACCTTCTCTGTGCCTGGGAAGCAGAAGTTTTCCCATTGCTTCGCAGAATCGCTTTTGTGCAGAAAACAGTAACACTTGTTCAGAACGGAAGAAAGCACAGAGCCCCAGATTTTATGTTGTCCTGGAGAGCTTGCAGAGCACTGGGGAAAGGCAGGCAGAGAATTCCCTGCTAGCACCTTCTCTGTGCCTGGGAAGCAGAAGTGTTCACATTGCTTCGCAGAATCGCTTTTGTGCAGAAAACAGTAACACTTGTTCAGAACGAAAGAAAGCACAGAGCCCCAGATTTTATGTTGTCCTGGAGAGCTTGCAGAGCACTGGGGAAAGGCAGGCAGAGAATCCCTGCTAGCACCTTCTCTGTGCCTGGGAAGCAGAAGTTTTCCCATTGCTTCGCAGAATCGCTTTTGTGCAGAAAACAGTAACACTTGTTCAGAACGAAAGAAAGCACAGAGCCCCAGATTCTCCGTTGTCCTGGAGAGCTTGTAGAGCACTGGGGAAAGGCAGGCAGAGAATTCCCTGCTAGCACCTTCTCTGTGCCTGGGAAACAGAAGTGTTCAGATTTCTTAGCAGTATCGCTTTTGTGCAGAAAACAGTAACACATGTTCAGAAGGAAAGAAAGCACAGAGCCCCATATTTTATGTTGTGCTGGAGAGCTTGCAGAGTACTGGGGAAAAGCAGGCAGAGAATTCCCTGCTGGCACCTTCTCTGTGCCTGGGAAGCAGAAGTGTTCACATTGCTTGGCAGAATCGCTTTTGTGCAGAAAACAGTAACACTTGTTCAGAACGAAAGAAAGCACAGAGCCCCAGATTTTATGTTGTCCTGGAGAGCTTGCAGAGCACTGGGGAAAGGCAGGCAGAGAATTCCCTGCTAGCACCTTCTCTGTGCCTGTTCACATTGCTTCGGAGAATCGCTTTTGTGCAGAAAACAGTAACACTTGTTCAGAACGAAAGAAAGCACAGAGCCCCAGATTTGCTGTTGTCCTGGAGAGCTTGCAGAGCACTGGGGAAAGGCAGGCAGAGAATCCCTGCTAGCACCTTCTCTGTGCCTGGGAAGCAGAAGTTTTCCCATTGCTTCGCAGAATCGCTTTTGTGCAGAAAACAGTAACACTTGTTCAGAACGGAAGAAAGCACAGAGCCCCAGATTTTATGTTGTCCTGGAGAGCTTGCAGAGCACTGGGGAAAGGCAGGCAGAGAATTCCCTGCTAGCACCTTCTCTGTGCCTGGGAAGCAGAAGTCTTCACATTGCTTCGCAGAATCGCTTTTGTGCAGAAAACAGTAACACTTGTTCAGAACGAAAGAAAGCACAGAGCCCCAGATTTTATGTTGTCCTGGACAGCTTGTAGAGCACTGGGGAAAGGCAGGCAGAGAATTCCCTGCTAGCACCTTCTCTGTGCCTGTTCACATTGCTTCGCAGAATCGCTTTTGTGCAGAAAACAGTAACACATGTTCAGAAGGAAAGAAAGCACAGAGCCCCATATTTTATGTTGTGCTGGAGAGCTTGCAGAGTACTGGGGAAAAGCAGGCAGAGAATTCCCTGCTAGCACCTTCTCTGTGCCTGGGAAACAGAAGTGTTCACATTGCTTCGCAGAATCGCTTTTGTGCAGAAAACAGTAACACTTGTTCAGAAGGAAAGAAAGCACAGAGCCCCAGATTTTATGTTGTCCTGGAGAGCTTGCAGAGCACTGGGGAAAGGCAGGCAGAGAATTCCCTGCTAGCACCTTCTCTGTGCCTGTTCACATTGCTTCGCAGAATCGCTTTTGTGCAGAAAACAGTAACACTTGTTCAGAACGGAAGAAAGCACAGAGCCCCAGATTTTATGTTGTCCTGGAGAGCTTGCAGAGCACTGGGGAAAGGCAGGCAGAGAATTCCCTGCTAGCACCTTCTCTGTGCCTGGGAAGCAGAAGTGTTCACATTGCTTGGCAGAATAGCTTTTGTGCAGAAAACAGTAACACTTGTTCAGAACGAAAGAAAGCACAGAGCCCCAGATTTTATGTTGTCCTGGAGAGCTTGCAGAGCACTGGGGAAAGGCAGGCAGAGAATCCCTGCTAGCACCTTCTCTGTGCCTGGGAAGCAGAAGTGTTCACATTGCTTCGCAGAATCGCTTTTGTGCAGAAAACAGTAACACTTGTTCAGAACGAAAGAAAGCACAGAGCCCCAGATTTTATGTTGTCCTGGAGAGCTTGCAGTGCACTGGGGAAAGGCAGGCAGAGAATTCCCTGCTAGCACCTTCTATGTGCCTGGGAAGCAGAAGTGTTCACATTGCTTCGCAGAATCGCTTTTGTGCAGAAAACAGTAACACTTGTTCAGAACGAAAGAAAGCACAGAGCCCCAGATTCTCCGTTGTCCTGGAGAGCTTGTAGAGCACTGGGGAAAGGCAGGCAGAGAATTCCCTGCTAGCACCTTCTCTGTGCCTGGGAAACAGAAGTGTTCAGATTTCTTAGCAGTATCGCTTTTGTGCAGAAAACAGTAACACATGTTCAGAAGGAAAGAAAGCACAGAGCCCCATATTTTATGTTGTGCTGGAGAGCTTGCAGAGTACTGGGGAAAAGCAGGCAGAGAATTCCCTGCTGGCACCTTCTCTGTGCCTGGGAAACAGAAGTGTTCACATTGCTTCGCAGAATCGCTTTTGTGCAGAAAACAGTAACACTTGTTCAGAACGGAAGAAAGCACAGAGCCCCAGATTCTCCGTTGTCCTGGAGAGCTTGCAGAGCACTGGGGAAAGGCAGGCAGAGAATTCCCTGCTAGCACCTTCTCTGTGCCTGGGAAGCAGAAGTGTTCACATTGCTTCGCAGATTCGCTTTTGTGCAGAAAACAGTAACACTTGTTCAGAAGGAAAGAAAGCACAGAGCCCCAGATTTTATGTTGTCCTGGAGAGCTTGCAGAGCACTGGGGAAAGGCAGGCAGAGAATTCCCTGCTAGCACCTTCTCTGTGCCTGTTCACATTGCTTCGCAGAATCGCTTTTGTGCAGAAAACAGTAACACTTGTTCAGAAGGAAAGAAAGCACAGAGCCCCAGATTTTATGTTGTCCTGGAGAGCTTGCAGAGCACTGCGGAAAGGCAGGCAGAGAATTCCCTGCTAGCACCTTCTCTGTGCCTGTTCACATTGCTTCGCAGAATCGCTTTTGTGCAGAAAACAGTAACACTTGTTCAGAACGAAAGAAAGCACAGAGCCCCAGATTCTCCGTTGTCCTGGAGAGCTTGCAGAGCACTGGGGAAAGGCAGGCAGAGAATTCCCTGCTAGCACCTTCTCTGTGCCTGGGAAGCAGAAGTGTTCACATTGCTTCGCAGAATCGCTTTTGTGCAGAAAACACTAACACTTGTTCAGAACGAAAGAAAGCACAGAGCCCCAGATTTTATGTTGTCCTGGACAGCTTGTAGAGCACTGGGGAAAGGCAGGCAGAGAATTCCCTGCTAGCACCTTCTCTGTGCCTGTTCACATTGCTTCGCAGAATCGCTTTTGTGCAGAAAACAGTAACACATGTTCAGAAGGAAAGAAAGCACAGAGCCCCATATTTTATGTTGTGCTGGAGAGCTTGCAGAGTACTGGGGAAAAGCAGGCAGAGAATTCCCTGCTAGCACCTTCTCTGTGCCTGGGAAACAGAAGTGTTCACATTGCTTCGCAGAATCGCTTTTGTGCAGAAAACAGTAACACTTGTTCAGAAGGAAAGAAAGCACAGAGCCCCAGATTTTATGTTGTCCTGGAGAGCTTGCAGAGCACTGGGGAAAGGCAGGCAGAGAATTCCCTGCTAGCACCTTCTCTGTGCCTGTTCACATTGCTTCGCAGAATCGCTTTTGTGCAGAAAACAGTAACACTTGTTCAGAACGAAAGAAAGCACAGAGCCCCAGATTTGCTGTTGTCCTGGAGAGCTTGCAGAGCACTGGGGAAAAGCAGGCAGAGAATTCCCTGCTAGCACCTTCTCTGTGCCTGGGAAGCAGACGTGTTCACATTGCTTGGCAGAATAGCTTTTGTGCAGAAAACAGTAACACTTGTTCAGAACGAAAGAAAGCACAGAGCCCCAGATTTTATGTTGTCCTGGAGAGCTTGCAGAGCACTGGGGAAAGGCAGGCAGAGAATCCCTGCTAGCACCTTCTCTGTGCCTGGGAAGCAGAAGTTTTCCCATTGCTTCGCAGAATCGCTTTTGTGCAGAAAACAGTAACACTTGTTCAGAACGAAAGAAAGCACAGAGCCCCAGATTTTATGTTGTCCTGGAGAGCTTGCAGTGCACTGGGGAAAGGCAGGCAGAGAATTCCCTGCTAGCACCTTCTATGTGCCTGGGAAGCAGAAGTGTTCACATTGCTTCGCAGAATAGCTTTTGTGCAGAAAACACTAACACTTGTTCAGAACGAAAGAAAGCACAGAGCCCCAGATTTTATGTTGTCCTGGACAGCTTGTAGAGCACTGGGGAAAGGCAGGCAGAGAATTCCCTGCTAGCACCTTCTCTGTGCCTGTTCACATTGCTTCGCAGAATCGCTTTTGTGCAGAAAACAGTAACACATGTTCAGAAGGAAAGAAAGCACAGAGCCCCATATTTTATGTTGTGCTGGAGAGCTTGCAGAGTACTGGGGAAAAGCAGGCAGAGAATTCCCTGCTAGCACCTTCTCTGTGCCTGGGAAACAGAAGTGTTCACATTGCTTCGCAGAATCGCTTTTGTGCAGAAAACAGTAACACTTGTTCAGAAGGAAAGAAAGCACAGAGCCCCAGATTTTATGTTGTCCTGGAGAGCTTGCAGAGCACTGGGGAAAGGCAGGCAGAGAATTCCCTGCTAGCACCTTCTCTGTGCCTGTTCACATTGCTTCGCAGAATCGCTTTTGTGCAGAAAACAGTAACACTTGTTCAGAACGAAAGAAAGCACAGAGCCCCAGATTTGCTGTTGTCCTGGAGAGCTTGCAGAGCACTGGGGAAAAGCAGGCAGAGAATTCCCTGCTAGCACCTTCTCTGTGCCTGGGAAGCAGACGTGTTCACATTGCTTCGCAGAATCGCTTTTGTGCAGAAAACAGTAACACTTGTTCAGAACGAAAGAAAGCACAGAGCCCCAGATTCTCCGTTGTCCTGGAGAGCTTGCAGAGCACTGGGGAAAGGCAGGCAGAGAATTCCCTGGTAGCACCTTCTCTGTGCCTGGGAAACAGAAGTGTTCAGATTTCTTAGCAGTATCGCTTTTGTGCAGAAAACAGTAACACATGTTCAGAAGGAAAGAAAGCACAGAGCCCCAGATTTTATGTTGTCCTGGAGAGCTTGCAGAGTACTGGGGAAAAGCAGGCAGAGAATTCCCTGCTAGCACCTTCTCTGTGCCTGGGAAGCAGAAGTGTTCACATTCCTTCGCAGAATCGCTTTTGTGCAGAAAACAGTAACACTTGTTCAGAACGAAAGAAAGCACAGAGCCCCAGATTTTATGTTGTCCTGGAGAGCTTGCAGAGCACTGGGGAAAGGCAGGCAGAGAATTCCCTGCTAGCACCTTCTCTGTGCCTGTTCACATTGCTTCGCAGAATCGTTTTTGTGCAGAAAACAGTAACACTTGTTCAGAACGAAAGAAAGCACAGAGCCCCAGATTCTCCGTTGTCCTGGAGAGCTTGCAGAGCACTGGGGAAAGGCAGGCAGAGAATTGCCTGCTAGCACCTTCTCTGTGCCTGGGAAGCAGAAGTGTTCACATTGCTTCGCAGAATAGCTTTTGTGCAGAAAACACTAACACTTGTTCAGAACGAAAGAAAGCACAGAGCCCCAGATTTTATGTTGTCCTGGACAGCTTGTAGAGCACTGGGGAAAGGCAGGCAGAGAATTCCCTGCTAGCACCTTCTCTGTGCCTGTTCACATTGCTTCGCAGAATCGCTTTTGTGCAGAAAACAGTAACACATGTTCAGAAGGAAAGAAAGCACAGAGCCCCATATTTTATGTTGTGCTGGAGAGCTTGCAGAGTACTGGGGAAAAGCAGGCAGAGAATTCCCTGCTAGCACCTTCTCTGTGCCTGGGAAACAGAAGTGTTCACATTGCTTCGCAGAATCGCTTTTGTGCAGAAAACAGTAACACTTGTTCAGAAGGAAAGAAAGCACAGAGCCCCAGATTTTATGTTGTCCTGGAGAGCTTGCAGAGCACTGGGGAAAGGCAGGCAGAGAATTCCCTGCTAGCACCTTCTCTGTGCCTGTTCACATTGCTTCGCAGAATCGCTTTTGTGCAGAAAACAGTAACACTTGTTCAGAACGAAAGAAAGCACAGAGCCCCAGATTTGCTGTTGTCCTGGAGAGCTTGCAGAGCACTGGGGAAAAGCAGGCAGAGAATTCCCTGCTAGCACCTTCTCTGTGCCTGGGAAGCAGAAGTGTTCACATTGCTTGGCAGAATAGCTTTTGTGCAGAAAACAGTAACACTTGTTCAGAACGAAAGAAAGCACAGAGCCCCAGATTTTATGTTGTCCTGGAGAGCTTGCAGAGCACTGGGGAAAGGCAGGCAGAGAATCCCTGCTAGCACCTTCTCTGTGCCTGGGAAGCAGAAGTTTTCCCATTGCTTCGCAGAATCGCTTTTGTGCAGAAAACAGTAACACTTGTTCAGAACGAAAGAAAGCACAGAGCCCCAGATTTTATGTTGTCCTGGAGAGCTTGCAGTGCACTGGGGAAAGGCAGGCAGAGAATTCCCTGCTAGCACCTTCTATGTGCCTGGGAAGCAGAAGTGTTCACATTGCTTCGCAGAATCGCTTTTGTGCAGAAAACAGTAACACTTGTTCAGAACGAAAGAAAGCACAGAGCCCCAGATTCTCCGTTGTCCTGGAGAGCTTGTAGAGCACTGGGGAAAGGCAGGCAGAGAATTCCCTGCTAGCACCTTCTCTGTGCCTGGGAAACAGAAGTGTTCAGATTTCTTAGCAGTATCGCTTTTGTGCAGAAAACAGTAACACATGTTCAGAACGAAAGAAAGCACAGAGCCCCAGATTTTATGTTGTCCTGGAGAGCTTGCAGAGCACTGGGGAAAGGCAGGCAGAGAATTCCCTGCTAGCACCTTCTCTGTGCCTGTTCACATTGCTTCGCAGAATCGCTTTTGTGCAGAAAACGGTAACACTTGTTCAGAACGAAAGAAAGCACAGAGCCCCAGATTTTATGTTGTCCTGGAGAGCTTGCAGAGCACTGGGGAAAGGCAGGCAGAGAATCCCTGCTAGCACCTTCTCTGTGCCTGGGAAGCAGAAGTTTTCCCATTGCTTCGCAGAATCGCTTTTGTGCAGAAAACAGTAACACTTGTTCAGAACGGAAGAAAGCACAGAGCCCCAGATTTTATGTTGTCCTGGAGAGCTTGCAGAGCACTGGGGAAAGGCAGGCAGAGAATTCCCTGCTAGCACCTTCTCTGTGCCTGGGAAGCAGAAGTGTTCACATTGCTTCGCAGAATCGCTTTTGTGCAGAAAACAGTAACACTTGTTCAGAACGAAAGAAAGCACAGAGCCCCAGATTTTATGTTGTCCTGGACAGCTTGTAGAGCACTGGGGAAAGGCAGGCAGAGAATTCCCTGCTAGCACCTTCTCTGTGCCTGTTCACATTGCTTCGCAGAATCGCTTTTGTGCAGAAAACAGTAACACATGTTCAGAAGGAAAGAAAGCACAGAGCCCCATATTTTATGTTGTGCTGGAGAGCTTGCAGAGTACTGGGGAAAAGCAGGCAGAGAATTCCCTGCTAGCACCTTCTCTGTGCCTGGGAAACAGAAGTGTTCACATTGCTTCGCAGAATCGCTTTTGTGCAGAAAACAGTAACACTTGTTCAGAAGGAAAGAAAGCACAGAGCCCCAGATTTTATGTTGTCCTGGAGAGCTTGCAGAGCACTGGGGAAAGGCAGGCAGAGAATTCCCTGCTAGCACCTTCTCTGTGCCTGTTCACATTGCTTCGCAGAATCGCTTTTGTGCAGAAAACAGTAACACTTGTTCAGAACGGAAGAAAGCACAGAGCCCCAGATTTTATGTTGTCCTGGAGAGCTTGCAGAGCACTGGGGAAAGGCAGGCAGAGAATTCCCTGCTAGCACCTTCTCTGTGCCTGGGAAGCAGAAGTGTTCACATTGCTTGGCAGAATAGCTTTTGTGCAGAAAACAGTAACACTTGTTCAGAAGGAAAGAAAGCACAGAGCCCCAGATTTTATGTTGTCCTGGAGAGCTTGCAGAGCACTGGGGAAAGGCAGGCAGAGAATCCCTGCTAGCACCTTCTCTGTGCCTGGGAAGCAGAAGTTTTCCCATTGCTTCGCAGAATCGCTTTTGTGCAGAAAACAGTAACACTTGTTCAGAACGAAAGAAAGCACAGAGCCCCAGATTTTATGTTGTCCTGGAGAGCTTGCAGTGCACTGGGGAAAGGCAGGCAGAGAATTCCCTGCTAGCACCTTCTATGTGCCTGGGAAGCAGAAGTGTTCACATTGCTTCGCAGAATCGCTTTTGTGCAGAAAACAGTAACACTTGTTCAGAACGAAAGAAAGCACAGAGCCCCAGATTCTCCGTTGTCCTGGAGAGCTTGTAGAGCACTGGGGAAAGGCAGGCAGAGAATTCCCTGCTAGCACCTTCTCTGTGCCTGGGAAACAGAAGTGTTCAGATTTCTTAGCAGTATCGCTTTTGTGCAGAAAACAGTAACACATGTTCAGAAGGAAAGAAAGCACAGAGCCCCATATTTTATGTTGTGCTGGAGAGCTTGCAGAGTACTGGGGAAAAGCAGGCAGAGAATTCCCTGCTAGCACCTTCTCTGTGCCTGGGAAGCAGAAGTCTTCACATTGCTTCGCAGAATCGCTTTTGTGCAGAAAACAGTAACACTTGTTCAGAACGAAAGAAAGCACAGAGCCCCAGATTTTATGCTGTCCTGGAGAGCTTGCAGAGCACTGGGGAAAGGCAGGCAGAGAATTCCCTGCTAGCACCTTCTCTGTGCCTGTTCACATTGCTTCGCAGAATCGCTTTTGTGCAGAAAACAGTAACACTTGTTCAGAACGGAAGAAAGCACAGAGCCCCAGATTTTATGCTGTCCTGGAGAGCTTGCAGAGCACTGGGGAAAGGCAGGCAGAGAATCCCTGCTAGCACCTTCTCTGTGCCTGGGAAGCAGAAGTCTTCACATTGCTTCACAGAATCGCTTTTGTGCAGAAAACAGTAACACTTGTTCAGAACGAAAGAAAGCACAGAGCCCCAGATTTTATGTTGTCCTGGAGAGCTTGCAGTGCACTGGGGAAAGGCAGGCAGAGAATTCCCTGCTAGCACCTTCTCTGTGCCTGGGAAGCAGAAGTGTTCCCATTGCTTCGCAGAATAGCTTTTGTGCAGAAAACACTAACACTTGTTCAGAACAAAAGAAAGCACAAAGCCCCAGATTTGCTGTTGTCCTGGAGAGCTTGCAGAGCACTGGGGAAAGGCAGGCAGAGAATTCCCTGCTAGCACCTTCTCTGTGCCTGTTCACATTGCTTCGCAGAATCGCTTTTGTGCAGAAAACAGTAACACTTGTTCAGACGAAAGAAAGCACAGAGCCCCAGATTTTATGTTGTCCTGGAGAGCTTGCAGAGCACTGGGGAAAGGCAGGCAGAGAATTCCCTGCTAGCACCTTCTCTGTGCCTGGGAAGCAGAAGTGTTCACATTGCTTCGCAGAATCGCTTTTGTGCAGAAAACAGTAACACTTGTTCAGAACGAAAGAAAGCACAGAGCCCCAGATTTTATGTTGTCCTGGAGAGCTTGCAGAGCACTGGGGAAAGGCAGGCAGAGAATTCCCTGCTAGCACCTTCTCTGTGCCTGTTCACATTGCTTCGCAGAATCGCTTTTGTGCAGAAAACAGTAACACTTGTTCAGAAGGAAAGAAAGCACAGAGCCCCAGATTTTATGTTGTCCTGGAGAGCTTGCAGAGCACTGCGGAAAGGCAGGCAGAGAATTCCCTGCTAGCACCTTCTCTGTGCCTGTTCACATTGCTTCGCAGAATCGCTTTTGTGCAGAAAACAGTAACACTTGTTCAGAACGAAAGAAAGCACAGAGCCCCAGATTTGCTGTTGTCCTGGAGAGCTTGCAGAGCACTGGGGAAAAGCAGGCAGAGAATTCCCTGCTAGCACCTTCTCTGTGCCTGGGAAGCAGAAGTGTTCACATTGCTTGGCAGAATCGCTTTTGTGCAGAAAACAGTAACACTTGTTCAGAACGAAAGAAAGCACAGAGCCCCAGATTTTATGTTGTCCTGGACAGCTTGCAGAGCACTGGGGAAAGGCAGGCAGAGAATCCCTGCTAGCACCTTCTCTGTGCCTGGGAAGCAGAAGTTTTCCCATTGCTTCGCAGAATCGCTTTTGTGCAGAAAACAGTAACACTTGTTCAGAAGGAAAGAAAGCACAGAGCCCCAGATTTTATGTTGTCCTGGAGAGCTTGCAGAGCACTGGGGAAAGGCAGGCAGAGAATTCCCTGCTAGCACCTTCTCTGTGCCTGTTCACATTGCTTCGCAGAATCGCTTTTGTGCAGAAAACAGTAACACTTGTTCAGAACGGAAGAAAGCACAGAGCCCCAGATTTTATGTTGTCCTGGAGAGCTTGCAGAGCACTGGGGAAAGGCAGGCAGAGAATTCCCTGCTAGCACCTTCTCTGTGCCTGGGAAGCAGAAGTGTTCACATTGCTTGGCAGAATAGCTTTTGTGCAGAAAACAGTAACACTTGTTCAGAAGGAAAGAAAGCACAGAGCCCCAGATTTTATGTTGTCCTGGAGAGCTTGCAGAGCACTGGGGAAAGGCAGGCAGAGAATCCCTGCTAGCACCTTCTCTGTGCCTGGGAAGCAGAAGTTTTCCCATTGCTTCGCAGAATCGCTTTTGTGCAGAAAACAGTAACACTTGTTCAGAACGAAAGAAAGCACAGAGCCCCAGATTTTATGTTGTCCTGGAGAGCTTGCAGTGCACTGGGGAAAGGCAGGCAGAGAATTCCCTGCTAGCACCTTCTATGTGCCTGGGAAGCAGAAGTGTTCACATTGCTTCGCAGAATCGCTTTTGTGCAGAAAACAGTAACACTTGTTCAGAACGAAAGAAAGCACAGAGCCCCAGATTCTCCGTTGTCCTGGAGAGCTTGTAGAGCACTGGGGAAAGGCAGGCAGAGAATTCCCTGCTAGCACCTTCTCTGTGCCTGGGAAACAGAAGTGTTCAGATTTCTTAGCAGTATCGCTTTTGTGCAGAAAACAGTAACACATGTTCAGAAGGAAAGAAAGCACAGAGCCCCATATTTTATGTTGTGCTGGAGAGCTTGCAGAGTACTGGGGAAAAGCAGGCAGAGAATTCCCTGCTAGCACCTTCTCTGTGCCTGGGAAGCAGAAGTCTTCACATTGCTTCGCAGAATCGCTTTTGTGCAGAAAACAGTAACACTTGTTCAGAACGAAAGAAAGCACAGAGCCCCAGATTTTATGCTGTCCTGGAGAGCTTGCAGAGCACTGGGGAAAGGCAGGCAGAGAATTCCCTGCTAGCACCTTCTCTGTGCCTGTTCACATTGCTTCGCAGAATCGCTTTTGTGCAGAAAACAGTAACACTTGTTCAGAACGGAAGAAAGCACAGAGCCCCAGATTTTATGCTGTCCTGGAGAGCTTGCAGAGCACTGGGGAAAGGCAGGCAGAGAATCCCTGCTAGCACCTTCTCTGTGCCTGGGAAGCAGAAGTCTTCACATTGCTTCACAGAATCGCTTTTGTGCAGAAAACAGTAACACTTGTTCAGAACGAAAGAAAGCACAGAGCCCCAGATTTTATGTTGTCCTGGAGAGCTTGCAGTGCACTGGGGAAAGGCAGGCAGAGAATTCCCTGCTAGCACCTTCTCTGTGCCTGGGAAGCAGAAGTGTTCCCATTGCTTCGCAGAATAGCTTTTGTGCAGAAAACACTAACACTTGTTCAGAACAAAAGAAAGCACAAAGCCCCAGATTTGCTGTTGTCCTGGAGAGCTTGCAGAGCACTGGGGAAAGGCAGGCAGAGAATTCCCTGCTAGCACCTTCTCTGTGCCTGTTCACATTGCTTCGCAGAATCGCTTTTGTGCAGAAAACAGTAACACTTGTTCAGACGAAAGAAAGCACAGAGCCCCAGATTTTATGTTGTCCTGGAGAGCTTGCAGAGCACTGGGGAAAGGCAGGCAGAGAATTCCCTGCTAGCACCTTCTCTGTGCCTGGGAAGCAGAAGTGTTCACATTGCTTCGCAGAATCGCTTTTGTGCAGAAAACAGTAACACTTGTTCAGAACGAAAGAAAGCACAGAGCCCCAGATTTTATGTTGTCCTGGAGAGCTTGCAGAGCACTGGGGAAAGGCAGGCAGAGAATTCCCTGCTAGCACCTTCTCTGTGCCTGTTCACATTGCTTCGCAGAATCGCTTTTGTGCAGAAAACAGTAACACTTGTTCAGAAGGAAAGAAAGCACAGAGCCCCAGATTTTATGTTGTCCTGGAGAGCTTGCAGAGCACTGCGGAAAGGCAGGCAGAGAATTCCCTGCTAGCACCTTCTCTGTGCCTGTTCACATTGCTTCGCAGAATCGCTTTTGTGCAGAAAACAGTAACACTTGTTCAGAACGAAAGAAAGCACAGAGCCCCAGATTTGCTGTTGTCCTGGAGAGCTTGCAGAGCACTGGGGAAAAGCAGGCAGAGAATTCCCTGCTAGCACCTTCTCTGTGCCTGGGAAGCAGAAGTGTTCACATTGCTTGGCAGAATCGCTTTTGTGCAGAAAACAGTAACACTTGTTCAGAACGAAAGAAAGCACAGAGCCCCAGATTTTATGTTGTCCTGGACAGCTTGCAGAGCACTGGGGAAAGGCAGGCAGAGAATCCCTGCTAGCACCTTCTCTGTGCCTGGGAAGCAGAAGTTTTCCCATTGCTTCGCAGAATCGCTTTTGTGCAGAAAACAGTAACACTTGTTCAGAACGAAAGAAAGCACAGAGCCCCAGATTTTATGTTGTCCTGGAGAGCTTGCAGTGCACTGGGGAAAGGCAGGCAGAGAATTCCCTGCTAGCACCTTCTCTGTGCCTGGGAAGCAGAAGTGTTCCCATTGCTTCGCAGAATCGCTTTTGTGCAGAAAACAGTAACACTTGTTCAGAACGAAAGAAAGCACAGAGCCCCAGATTTTATGTTGTCCTGGAGAGCTTGCAGAGCACTGGGGAAAGGCAGGCAGAGAATTCCCTGCTAGCACCTTCTCTGTGCCTGGGAAACAGAAGTGTTCAGATTTCTTAGCAGTATCGCTTTTGTGCAGAAAACAGTAACACATGTTCAGAAGGAAAGAAAGCACAGAGCCCCATATTTTATGTTGTGCTGGACAGCTTGCAGAGTACTGGGGAAAAGCAGGCAGAGAATTCCCTGCTAGCACCTTCTCTGTGCCTGTTCACATTGCTTCGCAGAATCGCTTTTGTGCAGAAAACAGTAACACTTGTTCAGACGAAAGAAAGCACAGAGCCCCAGATTTTATGTTGTCCTGGAGAGCTTGCAGAGCACTGGGGAAAGGCAGGCAGAGAATTCCCTGCTAGCACCTTCTATGTGACTGGGAAGCAGAAGTGTTCCCATTGCTTCGCAGAATCACTTTTCTGCAGAAAACAGTAACACTTGTTCAGAACGAAAGAAAGCACAGAGCCCCAGATTTGCTGTTGTCCTGGAGAGCTTACAGAGCACTGGGGAAAAGCAGGCAGAGAATTCCCTGCTAGCACGTTCTCTATGCCTGGGAAACATAAGTCTTCACATTGCTTCGCAGAATCGCTTTTGTGCAGAAAACAGTAACACTTGTTCAGAACGAAAGAAAGCACAGAGCCCCAGATTTTATGTTGTCCTGGAGAGCTTGCAGAGCACTGGGGAAAGGCAGGCAGAGAATTCCCTGCTAGCACCTTCTCTGTGCCTGGGAAGCAGAAGTGTTCACATTGCTTCGCAGAATCGCTTTTGTGCAGAAAACAGTAACACTTGTTCAGAACGAAAGAAAGCACAGAGCCCCAGATTTGCTGTTGTCCTGGAGAGCTTACAGAGCACTGGGGAAAAGCAGGCAGAGAATTCCCTGCTAGCACGTTCTCTGTGCCTGGGAAACATAAGTCTTCACATTGCTTCGCAGAATCGCTTTTGTGCAGAAAACAGTAACACTTGTTCAGAACAAAAGAAAGCACAGAGCCCCAGATTTTATGTTGTCCTGGAGAGCTTGCAGAGCACTGGGGAAAGGCAGGCAGAGAATTCCCTGTTAGCACCTTCTCTGTGCCTGGGAAGCAGAAGTGTTCACATTGCTTCGCAGAATCGCTTTTGTGCAGAAAACAGTAACACTTGTTCAGAACGAAAGAAAGCACAGAGCCCCAGATTTGCTGTTGTCCTGGAGAGCTTGCAGAGCACTGGGGAAAAGCAGGCAGAGAATTCCCTGCTAGCACCTTCTCTGTGCCTGGGAAGCAGAAGTGTTCACATTGCTTGGCAGAATCGCTTTTGTGCAGAAAACAGTAACACTTGTTCAGAACGAAAGAAAGCACAGAGCCCCAGATTTTATGTTGTCCTGGACAGCTTGCAGAGCACTGGGGAAAGGCAGGCAGAGAATCCCTGCTAGCACCTTCTCTGTGCCTGGGAAGCAGAAGTTTTCCCATTGCTTCGCAGAATCGCTTTTGTGCAGAAAACAGTAACACTTGTTCAGAACGAAAGAAAGCACAGAGCCCCAGATTTTATGTTGTCCTGGAGAGCTTGCAGTGCACTGGGGAAAGGCAGGCAGAGAATTCCCTGCTAGCACCTTCTATGTGCCTGGGAAGCAGAAGTGTTCACATTGCTTCGCAGAATCGCTTTTGTGCAGAAAACAGTAACACTTGTTCAGAACGAAAGAAAGCACAGAGCCCCAGATTTTATGTTGTCCTGGAGAGCTTGCAGAGCACTGGGGAAAAGCAGGCAGAGAATTCCCTGCTAGCACCTTCTCTGTGCCTGGGAAACAGAAGTGTTCAGATTGCTTCGCAGAATCACTTTTGTGCAGAAAACATTAACACTTGTTCAGAACGAAAGAACGCACAGAGCCCCAGATTTGCTGTTGTCCTGGAGAGCTTGCAGAGCACTGGGGAAAGGCAGGCAGAGAATTCCCTGCTAGCACCTTCTCTGTGCCTGGGAAGCAGAAGTCTTCACATTGCTTCGCAGAATCGCTTTTGTGCAGAAAACAGTAACACTTGTTCAGAACGAAAGAAAGCACAGAGCCCCAGATTTGCTGTTGTCCTGGAGAGCTTACAGAGCACTGGGGAAAAGCAGGCAGAGAATTCCCTGCTAGCACGTTCTCTGTGCCTGGGAAACATAAGTCTTCACATTGCTTCGCAGAATCGCTTTTGTGCAGAAAACAGTAACACTTGTTCAGAACAAAAGAAAGCACAGAGCCCCAGATTTTATGTTGTCCTGGAGAGCTTGCAGAGCACTGGGGAAAGGCAGGCAGAGAATTCCCTGCTAGCACCTTCTCTGTGCCTGGGAAGCAGAAGTCTTCACATTGCTTCGCAGAATCGCTTTTGTGCAGAAAACAGTAACACTTGTTCAGAACGAAAGAAAGCACAGAGCCCCAGATTTGCTGTTGTCCTGGAGAGCTTACAGAGCACTGGGGAAAAGCAGGCAGAGAATTCCCTGCTAGCACGTTCTCTGTGCCTGGGAAACATAAGTCTTCACATTGCTTCGCAGAATCGCTTTTGTGCAGAAAACAGTAACACTTGTTCAGAACAAAAGAAAGCACAGAGCCCCAGATTTTATGTTGTCCTGGAGAGCTTGCAGAGCACTGGGGAAAGGCAGGCAGAGAATTCCCTGTTAGCACCTTCTCTGTGCCTGGGAAGCAGAAGTGTTCACATTGCTTCGCAGAATCGCTTTTGTGCAGAAAACAGTAACACTTGTTCAGAACGAAAGAAAGCACAGAGCCCCAGATTTTATGTTGTCCTGGAGAGCTTGCAGAGCACTGGGGAAAGGCAGGCAGAGAATTCCCTGCTAGCACCTTCTCTGTGCCTGTTCACATTGCTTCGCAGAATCGCTTTTGTGCAGAAAACAGTAACACTTGTTCAGAACGAAAGAAAGCACAGAGCCCCAGATTTGCTGTTGTCCTGGAGAGCTTGCAGAGCACTGGGGAAAAGCAGGCAGAGAATTCCCTGCTAGCACCTTCTCTGTGCCTGGGAAGCAGAAGTGTTCACATTGCTTGGCAGAATCGCTTTTGTGCAGAAAACAGTAACACTTGTTCAGAACGAAAGAAAGCACAGAGCCCCAGATTTTATGTTGTCCTGGAGAGCTTGCAGAGCACTGGGGAAAAGCAGGCAGAGAATTCCCTGCTAGCACCTTCTCTGTGCCTGGGAAACAGAAGTGTTCAGATTGCTTCGCAGAATCACTTTTGTGCAGAAAACATTAACACTTGTTCAGAACGAAAGAACGCACAGAGCCCCAGATTTGCTGTTGTCCTGGAGAGCTTGCAGAGCACTGGGGAAAGGCAGGCAGAGAATTCCCTGCTAGCACCTTCTCTGTGCCTGTTCACATTGCTTCGCAGAATCGCTTTTGTGCAGAAAACAGTAACACTTGTTCAGAACGAAAGAAAGCACAGAGCCCCAGATTCTATGTTGTCCTGGAGAGCTTGCAGAGCACTGGGGAAAGGCAGGCAGAGAATTCCCTGCTAGCACCTTCTCTGTGCCTGGGAAGCAGAAGTCTTCACATTGCTTCGCAGAATCGCTTTTGTGCAGAAAACAGTAACACTTGTTCAGACGAAAGAAAGCACAGAGCCCCAGATTCTATGTTGTCCTGGAGAGCTTGCAGAGCACTGGGGAAAGGCAGGCAGAGAATTCCCTGCTAGCACCTTCTCTGTGCCTGGGAAGCAGAAGTGTTCACATTGCTTCGCAGAATCGCTTTTGTGCAGAAAACAGTAACACTTGTTCAGAACGAAAGAAAGCACAGAGCCCCAGATTTTATGTTGTCCTGGAGAGCTTGCAGAGCACTGGGGAAAGGCAGGCAGAGAATTCCCTGCTAGCACCTTCTCTGTGCCTGTTCACATTGCTTCGCAGAATCGCTTTTGTGCAGAAAACAGTAACACTTGTTCAGAACGAAAGAAAGCACAGAGCCCCAGATTTTATGTTGTCCTGGAGAGCTTGCAGTGCACTGGGGAAAGGCAGGCAGAGAATTCCCTGCTAGCACCTTCTATGTGCCTGGGAAGCAGAAGTGTTCACATTGCTTCGCAGAATCGCTTTTGTGCAGAAAACAGTAACACTTGTTCAGAACGAAAGAAAGCACAGAGCCCCAGATTCTCCGTTGTCCTGGAGAGCTTGCAGAGCACTGGGGAAAGGCAGGCAGAGAATTCCCTGCTAGCACCTTCTCTGTGCCTGGGAAACAGAAGTGTTCAGATTTCTTAGCAGTATCGCTTTTGTGCAGAAAACAGTAACACTTGTTCAGAAGGAAAGAAAGCACAGAGCCCCAGATTTTATGTTGTCCTGGAGAGCTTGCAGAGCACTGGGGAAAAGCAGGCAGAGAATTCCCTGCTAGCACCTTCTCTGTGCCTGGGAAACAGAAGTGTTCAGATTGCTTCGCAGAATCACTTTTGTGCAGAAAACATTAACACTTGTTCAGAACGAAAGAACGCACAGAGCCCCAGATTTGCTGTTGTCCTGGAGAGCTTGCAGAGCACTGGGGAAAGGCAGGCAGAGAATTCCCTGCTAGCACCTTCTCTGTGCCTGTTCACATTGCTTCGCAGAATCGCTTTTGTGCAGAAAACAGTAACACTTGTTCAGAACGAAAGAAAGCACAGAGCCCCAGATTCTATGTTGTCCTGGAGAGCTTGCAGAGCACTGGGGAAAAGCAGGCAGAGAATTCCCTGCTAGCACGTTCTCTGTGCCTGGGAAACAGAAGTGTTCACATTGCTTCGCAGAATCGCTTTTGTGCAGAAAACAGTAACACTTGTTCAGAACAAAAGAAAGCACAGAGCCCCAGATTTTATGTTGTCCTGGAGAGCTTGCAGAGCACTGGGGAAAGGCAGGCAGAGAATTCCCTGCTAGCACCTTCTCTGTGCCTGGGAAGCAGAAGTCTTCACATTGCTTCGCAGAATCGCTTTTGTGCAGAAAACAGTAACACTTGTTCAGAACGAAAGAAAGCACAGAGCCCCAGATTTTATGTTGTCCTGGAGAGCTTGCAGAGCACTGGGGAAAGGCAGGCAGAGAATTCCCTGCTAGCACCTTCTCTGTGCCTGTTCACATTGCTTCGCAGAATCGCTTTTGTGCAGAAAACAGTAACACTTGTTCAGAACAAAAGAAAGCACAGAGCCCCAGATTTTATGTTGTCCTGGAGAGCTTGCAGAGCACTGGGGAAAGGCAGGCAGAGAATTCCCTGTTAGCACCTTCTCTGTGCCTGGGAAGCAGAAGTGTTCACATTGCTTCGCAGAATCGCTTTTGTGCAGAAAACAGTAACACTTGTTCAGAACGAAAGAAAGCACAGAGCCCCAGATTTTATGTTGTCCTGGAGAGCTTGCAGAGCACTGGGGAAAGGCAGGCAGAGAATTCCCTGCTAGCACCTTCTCTGTGCCTGTTCACATTGCTTCGCAGAATCGCTTTTGTGCAGAAAACAGTAACACTTGTTCAGAACGAAAGAAAGCACAGAGCCCCAGATTTGCTGTTGTCCTGGAGAGCTTGCAGAGCACTGGGGAAAAGCAGGCAGAGAATTCCCTGCTAGCACCTTCTCTGTGCCTGGGAAGCAGAAGTGTTCACATTGCTTGGCAGAATCGCTTTTGTGCAGAAAACAGTAACACTTGTTCAGAACGAAAGAAAGCACAGAGCCCCAGATTTTATGTTGTCCTGGAGAGCTTGCAGAGCACTGGGGAAAAGCAGGCAGAGAATTCCCTGCTAGCACGTTCTCTGTGCCTGGGAAGCAGAAGTGTTCCCATTGCTTCGCAGAATCGCTTTTGTGCAGAAAACAGTAACACTTGTTCAGAAGGAAAGAAAGCACAGAGCCCCAGATTTGCTGTTGTCCTGGAGAGCTTGCAGAGCACTGAGGAAAAACAAGCAGAGAATTCCCTGCTAGCACCTTCTCTGTGCCTGTTCACATTGCTTCGCAGAATCGCTTTTGTGCAGAAAACAGTAACACTTGTTCAGACGAAAGAAAGCACAGAGCCCCAGATTTTATGTTGTCCTGGAGAGCTTGCAGAGCACTGGGGAAAAGCAGGCAGAGAATTCCCTGCTAGCACCTTCTCTGTGCCTGGGAAACAGAAGTGTTCAGATTGCTTCGCAGAATCACTTTTGTGCAGAAAACATTAACACTTGTTCAGAACGAAAGAACGCACAGAGCCCCAGATTTGCTGTTGTCCTGGAGAGCTTGCAGAGCACTGGGGAAAGGCAGGCAGAGAATTCCCTGCTAGCACCTTCTCTGTGCCTGTTCACATTGCTTCGCAGAATCGCTTTTGTGCAGAAAACAGTAACACTTGTTCAGAACAAAAGAAAGCACAGAGCCCCAGATTTTATGTTGTCCTGGAGAGCTTGCAGAGCACTGGGGAAAGGCAGGCAGAGAATTCCCTGCTAGCACCTTCTCTGTGCCTGGGAAGCAGAAGTGTTCACATTGCTTCGCAGAATCGCTTTTGTGCAGAAAACAGTAACACTTGTTCAGAACGAAAGAAAGCACAGAGCCCCAGATTTTATGTTGTCCTGGAGAGCTTGCAGAGCACTGGGGAAAGGCAGGCAGAGAATTCCCTGCTAGCACCTTCTCTGTGCCTGTTCACATTGCTTCGCAGAATCGCTTTTGTGCAGAAAACAGTAACACTTGTTCAGAAGGAAAGAAAGCACAGAGCCCCAGATTTTATGTTGTCCTGGAGAGCTTGCAGAGCACTGCGGAAAGGCAGGCAGAGAATTCCCTGCTAGCACCTTCTCTGTGCCTGGGAAGCAGAAGTGTTCACATTCCTTCGCAGAATCGCTTTTGTGCAGAAAACAGTAACACTTGTTCAGAAGGAAAGAAAGCACAGAGCCCCAGATTTTATGTTGTCCTGGAGAGCTTGCAGAGCACTGCGGAAAGGCAGGCAGAGAATTCCCTGCTAGCACCTTCTCTGTGCCTGTTCACATTGCTTCGCAGAATCGCTTTTGTGCAGAAAACACTAACACTTGTTCAGAACGAAAGAAAGCACAGAGCCCCAGATTTTATGTTGTCCTGGACAGCTTGCAGAGCACTGGGGAAAGGCAGGCAGAGAATTCCCTGCTAGCACCTTCTCTGTGCCTGGGAAGCAGAAGTTTTCCCATTGCTTCGCAGAATCGCTTTTGTGCAGAAAACAGTAACACTTGTTCAGAACGAAAGAAAGCACAGAGCCCCAGATTTTATGTTGTCCTGGAGAGCTTGCAGTGCACTGGGGAAAGGCAGGCAGAGAATTCCCTGCTAGCACCTTCTATGTGCCTGGGAAGCAGAAGTGTTCACATTGCTTCGCAGAATCGCTTTTGTGCAGAAAACAGTAACACTTGTTCAGAACGAAAGAAAGCACAGAGCCCCAGATTCTCCGTTGTCCTGGAGAGCTTGCAGAGCACTGGGGAAAGGCAGGCAGAGAATTCCCTGCTAGCACCTTCTCTGTGCCTGGGAAACAGAAGTGTTCAGATTTCTTAGCAGTATCGCTTTTGTGCAGAAAACAGTAACACTTGTTCAGAAGGAAAGAAAGCACAGAGCCCCAGATTTTATGTTGTCCTGGAGAGCTTGCAGAGCACTGGGGAAAAGCAGGCAGAGAATTCCCTGCTAGCACCTTCTCTGTGCCTGGGAAACAGAAGTGTTCAGATTGCTTCGCAGAATCACTTTTGTGCAGAAAACATTAACACTTGTTCAGAACGAAAGAACGCACAGAGCCCCAGATTTGCTGTTGTCCTGGAGAGCTTGCAGAGCACTGGGGAAAGGCAGGCAGAGAATTCCCTGCTAGCACCTTCTCTGTGCCTGTTCACATTGCTTCGCAGAATCGCTTTTGTGCAGAAAACAGTAACACTTGTTCAGAACGAAAGAAAGCACAGAGCCCCAGATTCTATGTTGTCCTGGAGAGCTTGCAGAGCACTGGGGAAAAGCAGGCAGAGAATTCCCTGCTAGCACGTTCTCTGTGCCTGGGAAACAGAAGTGTTCACATTGCTTCGCAGAATCGCTTTTGTGCAGAAAACAGTAACACTTGTTCAGAACAAAAGAAAGCACAGAGCCCCAGATTTTATGTTGTCCTGGAGAGCTTGCAGAGCACTGGGGAAAGGCAGGCAGAGAATTCCCTGCTAGCACCTTCTCTGTGCCTGGGAAGCAGAAGTCTTCACATTGCTTCGCAGAATCGCTTTTGTGCAGAAAACAGTAACACTTGTTCAGAACGAAAGAAAGCACAGAGCCCCAGATTTTATGTTGTCCTGGAGAGCTTGCAGAGCACTGGGGAAAGGCAGGCAGAGAATTCCCTGCTAGCACCTTCTCTGTGCCTGTTCACATTGCTTCGCAGAATCGCTTTTGTGCAGAAAACAGTAACACTTGTTCAGAACAAAAGAAAGCACAGAGCCCCAGATTTTATGTTGTCCTGGAGAGCTTGCAGAGCACTGGGGAAAGGCAGGCAGAGAATTCCCTGTTAGCACCTTCTCTGTGCCTGGGAAGCAGAAGTGTTCACATTGCTTCGCAGAATCGCTTTTGTGCAGAAAACAGTAACACTTGTTCAGAACGAAAGAAAGCACAGAGCCCCAGATTTTATGTTGTCCTGGAGAGCTTGCAGAGCACTGGGGAAAGGCAGGCAGAGAATTCCCTGCTAGCACCTTCTCTGTGCCTGTTCACATTGCTTCGCAGAATCGCTTTTGTGCAGAAAACAGTAACACTTGTTCAGAACGAAAGAAAGCACAGAGCCCCAGATTTGCTGTTGTCCTGGAGAGCTTGCAGAGCACTGGGGAAAAGCAGGCAGAGAATTCCCTGCTAGCACCTTCTCTGTGCCTGGGAAGCAGAAGTGTTCACATTGCTTGGCAGAATCGCTTTTGTGCAGAAAACAGTAACACTTGTTCAGAACGAAAGAAAGCACAGAGCCCCAGATTTTATGTTGTCCTGGAGAGCTTGCAGAGCACTGGGGAAAAGCAGGCAGAGAATTCCCTGCTAGCACCTTCTCTGTGCCTGGGAAACAGAAGTGTTCAGATTGCTTCGCAGAATCACTTTTGTGCAGAAAACATTAACACTTGTTCAGAACGAAAGAACGCACAGAGCCCCAGATTTGCTGTTGTCCTGGAGAGCTTGCAGAGCACTGGGGAAAGGCAGGCAGAGAATTCCCTGCTAGCACCTTCTCTGTGCCTGTTCACATTGCTTCGCAGAATCGCTTTTGTGCAGAAAACAGTAACACTTGTTCAGAACGAAAGAAAGCACAGAGCCCCAGATTCTATGTTGTCCTGGAGAGCTTGCAGAGCACTGGGGAAAGGCAGGCAGAGAATTCCCTGCTAGCACCTTCTCTGTGCCTGGGAAGCAGAAGTCTTCACATTGCTTCGCAGAATCGCTTTTGTGCAGAAAACAGTAACACTTGTTCAGACGAAAGAAAGCACAGAGCCCCAGATTCTATGTTGTCCTGGAGAGCTTGCAGAGCACTGGGGAAAGGCAGGCAGAGAATTCCCTGCTAGCACCTTCTCTGTGCCTGGGAAGCAGAAGTGTTCACATTGCTTCGCAGAATCGCTTTTGTGCAGAAAACAGTAACACTTGTTCAGAACGAAAGAAAGCACAGAGCCCCAGATTTTATGTTGTCCTGGAGAGCTTGCAGAGCACTGGGGAAAAGCAGGCAGAGAATTCCCTGCTAGCACGTTCTCTGTGCCTGGGAAGCAGAAGTGTTCCCATTGCTTCGCAGAATCGCTTTTGTGCAGAAAACAGTAACACTTGTTCAGAAGGAAAGAAAGCACAGAGCCCCAGATTTGCTGTTGTCCTGGAGAGCTTGCAGAGCACTGAGGAAAAACAAGCAGAGAATTCCCTGCTAGCACCTTCTCTGTGCCTGTTCACATTGCTTCGCAGAATCGCTTTTGTGCAGAAAACAGTAACACTTGTTCAGACGAAAGAAAGCACAGAGCCCCAGATTTTATGTTGTCCTGGAGAGCTTGCAGAGCACTGGGGAAAAGCAGGCAGAGAATTCCCTGCTAGCACCTTCTCTGTGCCTGGGAAACAGAAGTGTTCAGATTGCTTCGCAGAATCACTTTTGTGCAGAAAACATTAACACTTGTTCAGAACGAAAGAACGCACAGAGCCCCAGATTTGCTGTTGTCCTGGAGAGCTTGCAGAGCACTGGGGAAAGGCAGGCAGAGAATTCCCTGCTAGCACCTTCTCTGTGCCTGTTCACATTGCTTCGCAGAATCGCTTTTGTGCAGAAAACAGTAACACTTGTTCAGAACGAAAGAAAGCACAGAGCCCCAGATTTGCTGTTGTCCTGGAGAGCTTGCAGAGCACTGGGGAAAAGCAGGCAGAGAATTCCCTGCTAGCACCTTCTCTGTGCCTGGGAAACATAAGTCTTCACATTGCTTCGCAGAATCGCTTTTGTGCAGAAAACAGTAACACTTGTTCAGAACAAAAGAAAGCACAGAGCCCCAGATTTTATGTTGTCCTGGAGAGCTTGCAGAGCACTGGGGAAAGGCAGGCAGAGAATTCCCTGCTAGCACCTTCTCTGTGCCTGGGAAGCAGAAGTGTTCACATTGCTTCGCAGAATCGCTTTTGTGCAGAAAACAGTAACACTTGTTCAGAACGAAAGAAAGCACAGAGCCCCAGATTTTATGTTGTCCTGGAGAGCTTGCAGAGCACTGGGGAAAGGCAGGCAGAGAATTCCCTGCTAGCACCTTCTCTGTGCCTGTTCACATTGCTTCGCAGAATCGCTTTTGTGCAGAAAACAGTAACACTTGTTCAGAAGGAAAGAAAGCACAGAGCCCCAGATTTTATGTTGTCCTGGAGAGCTTGCAGAGCACTGCGGAAAGGCAGGCAGAGAATTCCCTGCTAGCACCTTCTCTGTGCCTGGGAAGCAGAAGTGTTCACATTCCTTCGCAGAATCGCTTTTGTGCAGAAAACAGTAACACTTGTTCAGAAGGAAAGAAAGCACAGAGCCCCAGATTTGCTGTTGTCCTGGAGAGCTTGCAGAGCACTGGGGAAAGGCAGGCAGAGAATTCCCTGCTAGCACCTTCTCTGTGCCTGTTCACATTGCTTCGCAGAATCGCTTTTGTGCAGAAAACAGTAACACTTGTTCAGAACGAAAGAAAGCACAGAGCCCCAGATTTGCTGTTGTCCTGGAGAGCTTGCAGAGCACTGCGGAAAGGCAGGCAGAGAATTCCCTGCTAGCACCTTCTCTGTGCCTGGGAAGCAGAAGTGTTCACATTGCTTCGCAGAATCGCTTTTGTGCAGAAAACACTAACACTTGTTCAGAACGAAAGAAAGCACAGAGCCCCAGATTTTATGTTGTCCTGGACAGCTTGCAGAGCACTGGGGAAAGGCAGGCAGAGAATTCCCTGCTAGCACCTTCTCTGTGCCTGGGAAGCAGAAGTTTTCCCATTGCTTCGCAGAATCGCTTTTGTGCAGAAAACAGTAACACTTGTTCAGAACGAAAGAAAGCACAGAGCCCCAGATTTTATGTTGTCCTGGAGAGCTTGCAGTGCACTGGGGAAAGGCAGGCAGAGAATTCCCTGCTAGCACCTTCTATGTGCCTGGGAAGCAGAAGTGTTCACATTGCTTCGCAGAATCGCTTTTGTGCAGAAAACAGTAACACTTGTTCAGAACGAAAGAAAGCACAGAGCCCCAGATTCTCCGTTGTCCTGGAGAGCTTGCAGAGCACTGGGGAAAGGCAGGCAGAGAATTCCCTGCTAGCACCTTCTCTGTGCCTGGGAAACAGAAGTGTTCAGATTTCTTAGCAGTATCGCTTTTGTGCAGAAAACAGTAACACTTGTTCAGAAGGAAAGAAAGCACAGAGCCCCAGATTTTATGTTGTCCTGGAGAGCTTGCAGAGCACTGGGGAAAAGCAGGCAGAGAATTCCCTGCTAGCACCTTCTCTGTGCCTGGGAAACAGAAGTGTTCAGATTGCTTCGCAGAATCACTTTTGTGCAGAAAACATTAACACTTGTTCAGAACGAAAGAACGCACAGAGCCCCAGATTTGCTGTTGTCCTGGAGAGCTTGCAGAGCACTGGGGAAAGGCAGGCAGAGAATTCCCTGCTAGCACCTTCTCTGTGCCTGTTCACATTGCTTCGCAGAATCGCTTTTGTGCAGAAAACAGTAACACTTGTTCAGAACGAAAGAAAGCACAGAGCCCCAGATTCTATGTTGTCCTGGAGAGCTTGCAGAGCACTGGGGAAAAGCAGGCAGAGAATTCCCTGCTAGCACGTTCTCTGTGCCTGGGAAACAGAAGTGTTCACATTGCTTCGCAGAATCGCTTTTGTGCAGAAAACAGTAACACTTGTTCAGAACAAAAGAAAGCACAGAGCCCCAGATTTTATGTTGTCCTGGAGAGCTTGCAGAGCACTGGGGAAAGGCAGGCAGAGAATTCCCTGCTAGCACCTTCTCTGTGCCTGGGAAGCAGAAGTCTTCACATTGCTTCGCAGAATCGCTTTTGTGCAGAAAACAGTAACACTTGTTCAGAACGAAAGAAAGCACAGAGCCCCAGATTTTATGTTGTCCTGGAGAGCTTGCAGAGCACTGGGGAAAGGCAGGCAGAGAATTCCCTGCTAGCACCTTCTCTGTGCCTGTTCACATTGCTTCGCAGAATCGCTTTTGTGCAGAAAACAGTAACACTTGTTCAGAAGGAAAGAAAGCACAGAGCCCCAGATTTTATGTTGTCCTGGAGAGCTTGCAGAGCACTGCGGAAAGGCAGGCAGAGAATTCCCTGCTAGCACCTTCTCTGTGCCTGGGAAGCAGAAGTGTTCACATTCCTTCGCAGAATCGCTTTTGTGCAGAAAACAGTAACACTTGTTCAGAAGGAAAGAAAGCACAGAGCCCCAGATTTTATGTTGTCCTGGAGAGCTTGCAGAGCACTGGGGAAAGGCAGGCAGAGAATTCCCTGCTAGCACCTTCTCTGTGCCTGTTCACATTGCTTCGCAGAATCGCTTTTGTGCAGAAAACAGTAACACTTGTTCAGAAGGAAAGAAAGCACAGAGCCCCAGATTTTATGTTGTCCTGGAGAGCTTGCAGAGCACTGCGGAAAGGCAGGCAGAGAATTCCCTGCTAGCACCTTCTCTGTGCCTGGGAAGCAGAAGTGTTCACATTCCTTCGCAGAATCGCTTTTGTGCAGAAAACAGTAACACTTGTTCAGAAGGAAAGAAAGCACAGAGCCCCAGATTTTATGTTGTCCTGGAGAGCTTGCAGAGCACTGGGGAAAGGCAGGCAGAGAATTCCCTGCTAGCACCTTCTCTGTGCCTGTTCACATTGCTTCGCAGAATCGCTTTTGTGCAGAAAACAGTAACACTTGTTCAGAAGGAAAGAAAGCACAGAGCCCCAGATTTTATGTTGTGCTGGAGAGCTTGCAGAGTACTGGGGAAAAGCAGGCAGAGAATTCCCTGCTAGCACCTTCTCTGTGCCTGGGAAGCAGAAGTGTTCACATTGCTTGGCAGAATCGCTTTTGTGCAGAAAACAGTAACACTTGTTCAGAACGAAAGAAAGCACAGAGCCCCAGATTTTATGTTGTCCTGGACAGCTTGCAGAGCACTGGGGAAAGGCAGGCAGAGAATCCCTGCTAGCACCTTCTCTGTGCCTGGGAAGCAGAAGTTTTCCCATTGCTTCGCAGAATCGCTTTTGTGCAGAAAACAGTAACACTTGTTCAGAACGAAAGAAAGCACAGAGCCCCAGATTTTATGTTGTCCTGGAGAGCTTGCAGTGCACTGGGGAAAGGCAGGCAGAGAATTCCCTGCTAGCACCTTCTATGTGCCTGGGAAGCAGAATTGTTCACATTGCTTCGCAGAATCGCTTTTGTGCAGAAAACAGTAACACTTGTTCAGAACGAAAGAAAGCACAGAGCCCCAGATTCTCCGTTGTCCTGGAGAGCTTGCAGAGCACTGGGGAAAGGCAGGCAGAGAATTCCCTGGTAGCACCTTCTCTGTGCCTGGGAAACAGAAGTGTTCAGATTTCTTAGCAGTATCGCTTTTGTGCAGAAAACAGTAACACATGTTCAGAAGGAAAGAAAGCACAGAGCCCCAGATTTTATGTTGTCCTGGAGAGCTTGCAGAGCACTGGGGAAAGGCAGGCAGAGAATTCCCTGCTAGCACCTTCTCTGTGCCTGTTCACATTGCTTCGCAGAATCGCTTTTGTGCAGAAAACAGTAACACTTGTTCAGAACGAAAGAAAGCACAGAGCCCCAGATTTGCTGTTGTCCTGGAGAGCTTGCAGAGCACTGGGGAAAAGCAGGCAGAGAATTCCCTGCTAGCACCTTCTCTGTGCCTGGGAAACATAAGTCTTCACATTGCTTCGCAGAATCGCTTTTGTGCAGAAAACAGTAACACTTGTTCAGAACAAAAGAAAGCACAGAGCCCCAGATTTTATGTTGTCCTGGAGAGCTTGCAGAGCACTGGGGAAAGGCAGGCAGAGAATTCCCTGCTAGCACCTTCTCTGTGCCTGGGAAGCAGAAGTGTTCACATTGCTTCGCAGAATCGCTTTTGTGCAGAAAACAGTAACACTTGTTCAGAACGAAAGAAAGCACAGAGCCCCAGATTTTATGTTGTCCTGGAGAGCTTGCAGAGCACTGGGGAAAGGCAGGCAGAGAATTCCCTGCTAGCACCTTCTCTGTGCCTGTTCACATTGCTTCGCAGAATCGCTTTTGTGCAGAAAACAGTAACACTTGTTCAGAACGAAAGAAAGCACAGAGCCCCAGATTTGCTGTTGTCCTGGAGAGCTTGCAGAGCACTGGGGAAAAGCAGGCAGAGAATTCCCTGCTAGCACCTTCTCTGTGCCTGGGAAGCAGAAGTGTTCACATTGCTTCGCAGAATCGCTTTTGTGCAGAAAACAGTAACACTTGTTCAGAACGAAAGAAAGCACAGAGCCCCAGATTTTATGTTGTCCTGGACAGCTTGCAGAGCACTGGGGAAAGGCAGGCAGAGAATCCCTGCTAGCACCTTCTCTGTGCCTGGGAAGCAGAAGTTTTCCCATTGCTTCGCAGAATCGCTTTTGTGCAGAAAACAGTAACACTTGTTCAGAACGAAAGAAAGCACAGAGCCCCAGATTCTCCGTTGTCCTGGAGAGCTTGCAGAGCACTGGGGAAAGGCAGGCAGAGAATTCCCTGCTAGCACCTTCTCTGTGCCTGGGAAACAGAAGTGTTCAGATTTCTTAGCAGTATCGCTTTTGTGCAGAAAACAGTAACACATGTTCAGAAGGAAAGAAAGCACAGAGCCCCAGATTTTATGTTGTCCTGGAGAGCTTGCAGAGCACTGGGGAAAAGCAGGCAGAGAATTCCCTGCTAGCACCTTCTCTGTGCCTGGGAAACAGAAGTGTTCAGATTGCTTCGCAGAATCACTTTTGTGCAGAAAACATTAACACTTGTTCAGAACGAAAGAACGCACAGAGCCCCAGATTTGCTGTTGTCCTGGAGAGCTTGCAGAGCACTGGGGAAAGGCAGGCAGAGAATTCCCTGCTAGCACCTTCTCTGTGCCTGTTCACATTGCTTCGCAGAATCGCTTTTGTGCAGAAAACAGTAACACTTGTTCAGAACGAAAGAAAGCACAGAGCCCCAGATTCTATGTTGTCCTGGAGAGCTTGCAGAGCACTGGGGAAAAGCAGGCAGAGAATTCCCTGCTAGCACCTTCTCTGTGCCTGGGAAGCAGAAGTGTTCACATTGCTTCGCAGAATCGCTTTTGTGCAGAAAACAGTAACACTTGTTCAGAACAAAAGAAAGCACAGAGCCCCAGATTTTATGTTGTCCTGGAGAGCTTGCAGAGCACTGGGGAAAGGCAGGCAGAGAATTCCCTGCTAGCACCTTCTCTGTGCCTGGGAAGCAGAAGTGTTCACATTGCTTCGCAGAATCGCTTTTGTGCAGAAAACAGTAACACTTGTTCAGAAGGAAAGAAAGCACAGAGCCCCAGATTTTATGTTGTCCTGGAGAGCTTGCAGAGCACTGCGGAAAGGCAGGCAGAGAATTCCCTGCTAGCACCTTCTCTGTGCCTGTTCACATTGCTTCGCAGAATCGCTTTTGTGCAGAAAACAGTAACACTTGTTCAGAAGGAAAGAAAGCACAGAGCCCCAGATTTTATGTTGTCCTGGAGAGCTTGCAGAGCACTGCGGAAAGGCAGGCAGAGAATTCCCTGCTAACACCTTCTCTGTGCCTGGGAAGCAGAAGTGTTCACATTCCTTCGCAGAATCGCTTTTGTGCAGAAAACAGTAACACTTGTTCAGAAGGAAAGAAAGCACAGAGCCCCAGATTTTATGTTGTCCTGGAGAGCTTGCAGAGCACTGGGGAAAGGCAGGCAGAGAATTCCCTGCTAGCACCTTCTCTGTGCCTGTTCACATTGCTTCGCAGAATCGCTTTTGTGCAGAAAACAGTAACACTTGTTCAGAACGAAAGAAAGCACAGAGCCCCAGATTTTATGTTGTCCTGGAGAGCTTGCAGAGCACTGGGGAAAGGCAGGCAGAGAATTCCCTGCTAGCACCTTCTCTGTGCCTGGGAAGCAGAAGTGTTCACATTGCTTCGCAGAATCGCTTTTGTGCAGAAAACAGTAACACTTGTTCAGAAGGAAAGAAAGCACAGAGCCCCAGATTTTATGTTGTCCTGGAGAGCTTGCAGAGCACTGGGGAAAGGCAGGCAGAGAATTCCCTGCTAGCACCTTCTCTGTGCCTGTTCACATTGCTTCGCAGAATCGCTTTTGTGCAGAAAACAGTAACACTTGTTCAGAAGGAAAGAAAGCACAGAGCCCCAGATTTTATGTTGTCCTGGAGAGCTTGCAGAGCACTGCGGAAAGGCAGGCAGAGAATTCCCTGCTAGCACCTTCTCTGTGCCTGGGAAGCAGAAGTGTTCACATTCCTTCGCAGAATCGCTTTTGTGCAGAAAACAGTAACACTTGTTCAGAAGGAAAGAAAGCACAGAGCCCCAGATTTTATGTTGTCCTGGAGAGCTTGCAGAGCACTGGGGAAAGGCAGGCAGAGAATTCCCTGCTAGCACCTTCTCTGTGCCTGTTCACATTGCTTCGCAGAATCGCTTTTGTGCAGAAAACAGTAACACTTGTTCAGAACGAAAGAAAGCACAGAGCCCCAGATTTGCTGTTGTCCTGGAGAGCTTGCAGAGCACTGGGGAAAAGCAGGCAGAGAATTCCCTGCTAGCACCTTCTCTGTGCCTGGGAAGCAGAAGTGTTCACATTGCTTGGCAGAATCGCTTTTGTGCAGAAAACAGTAACACTTGTTCAGAACGAAAGAAAGCACAGAGCCCCAGATTTTATGTTGTCCTGGAGAGCTTGCAGAGCACTGGGGAAAAGCAGGCAGAGAATTCCCTGCTAGCACCTTCTCTGTGCCTGGGAAACAGAAGTGTTCAGATTGCTTCGCAGAATCACTTTTGTGCAGAAAACATTAACACTTGTTCAGAACGAAAGAACGCACAGAGCCCCAGATTTGCTGTTGTCCTGGAGAGCTTGCAGAGCACTGGGGAAAGGCAGGCAGAGAATTCCCTGCTAGCACCTTCTCTGTGCCTGTTCACATTGCTTCGCAGAATCGCTTTTGTGCAGAAAACAGTAACACTTGTTCAGAACGAAAGAAAGCACAGAGCCCCAGATTCTATGTTGTCCTGGAGAGCTTGCAGAGCACTGGGGAAAGGCAGGCAGAGAATTCCCTGCTAGCACCTTCTCTGTGCCTGGGAAGCAGAAGTCTTCACATTGCTTCGCAGAATCGCTTTTGTGCAGAAAACAGTAACACTTGTTCAGACGAAAGAAAGCACAGAGCCCCAGATTCTATGTTGTCCTGGAGAGCTTGCAGAGCACTGGGGAAAGGCAGGCAGAGAATTCCCTGCTAGCACCTTCTCTGTGCCTGGGAAGCAGAAGTGTTCACATTGCTTCGCAGAATCGCTTTTGTGCAGAAAACAGTAACACTTGTTCAGAACGAAAGAAAGCACAGAGCCCCAGATTTTATGTTGTCCTGGAGAGCTTGCAGAGCACTGGGGAAAAGCAGGCAGAGAATTCCCTGCTAGCACGTTCTCTGTGCCTGGGAAGCAGAAGTGTTCCCATTGCTTCGCAGAATCGCTTTTGTGCAGAAAACAGTAACACTTGTTCAGAAGGAAAGAAAGCACAGAGCCCCAGATTTGCTGTTGTCCTGGAGAGCTTGCAGAGCACTGAGGAAAAACAAGCAGAGAATTCCCTGCTAGCACCTTCTCTGTGCCTGTTCACATTGCTTCGCAGAATCGCTTTTGTGCAGAAAACAGTAACACTTGTTCAGACGAAAGAAAGCACAGAGCCCCAGATTTTATGTTGTCCTGGAGAGCTTGCAGAGCACTGGGGAAAAGCAGGCAGAGAATTCCCTGCTAGCACCTTCTCTGTGCCTGGGAAACAGAAGTGTTCAGATTGCTTCGCAGAATCACTTTTGTGCAGAAAACATTAACACTTGTTCAGAACGAAAGAACGCACAGAGCCCGAGATTTGCTGTTGTCCTGGAGAGCTTGCAGAGCACTGGGGAAAGGCAGGCAGAGAATTCCCTGCTAGCACCTTCTCTGTGCCTGTTCACATTGCTTCGCAGAATCGCTTTTGTGCAGAAAACAGTAACACTTGTTCAGAACGAAAGAAAGCACAGAGCCCCAGATTCTATGTTGTCCTGGAGAGCTTGCAGAGCACTGGGGAAAGGCAGGCAGAGAATTCCCTGCTAGCACCTTCTCTGTGCCTGGGAAGCAGAAGTCTTCACATTGCTTCGCAGAATCGCTTTTGTGCAGAAAACAGTAACACTTGTTCAGACGAAAGAAAGCACAGAGCCCCAGATTCTATGTTGTCCTGGAGAGCTTGCAGAGCACTGGGGAAAGGCAGGCAGAGAATTCCCTGCTAGCACCTTCTCTGTGCCTGGGAAGCAGAAGTGTTCACATTGCTTCGCAGAATCGCTTTTGTGCAGAAAACAGTAACACTTGTTCAGAACGAAAGAAAGCACAGAGCCCCAGATTTTATGTTGTCCTGGAGAGCTTGCAGAGCACTGGGGAAAAGCAGGCAGAGAATTCCCTGCTAGCACGTTCTCTGTGCCTGGGAAGCAGAAGTGTTCCCATTGCTTCGCAGAATCGCTTTTGTGCAGAAAACAGTAACACTTGTTCAGAAGGAAAGAAAGCACAGAGCCCCAGATTTGCTGTTGTCCTGGAGAGCTTGCAGAGCACTGAGGAAAAACAAGCAGAGAATTCCCTGCTAGCACCTTCTCTGTGCCTGTTCACATTGCTTCGCAGAATCGCTTTTGTGCAGAAAACAGTAACACTTGTTCAGACGAAAGAAAGCACAGAGCCCCAGATTTTATGTTGTCCTGGAGAGCTTGCAGAGCACTGGGGAAAAGCAGGCAGAGAATTCCCTGCTAGCACCTTCTCTGTGCCTGGGAAACAGAAGTGTTCAGATTGCTTCGCAGAATCACTTTTGTGCAGAAAACATTAACACTTGTTCAGAACGAAAGAACGCACAGAGCCCCAGATTTGCTGTTGTCCTGGAGAGCTTGCAGAGCACTGGGGAAAGGCAGGCAGAGAATTCCCTGCTAGCACCTTCTCTGTGCCTGTTCACATTGCTTCGCAGAATCGCTTTTGTGCAGAAAACAGTAACACTTGTTCAGAACGAAAGAAAGCACAGAGCCCCAGATTTGCTGTTGTCCTGGAGAGCTTGCAGAGCACTGGGGAAAAGCAGGCAGAGAATTCCCTGCTAGCACCTTCTCTGTGCCTGGGAAGCAGAAGTGTTCACATTGCTTGGCAGAATCGCTTTTGTGCAGAAAACAGTAACACTTGTTCAGAACGAAAGAAAGCACAGAGCCCCAGATTTTATGTTGTCCTGGAGAGCTTGCAGAGCACTGGGGAAAAGCAGGCAGAGAATTCCCTGCTAGCACCTTCTCTGTGCCTGGGAAACAGAAGTGTTCAGATTGCTTCGCAGAATCACTTTTGTGCAGAAAACATTAACACTTGTTCAGAACGAAAGAACGCACAGAGCCCCAGATTTGCTGTTGTCCTGGAGAGCTTGCAGAGCACTGGGGAAAGGCAGGCAGAGAATTCCCTGCTAGCACCTTCTCTGTGCCTGTTCACATTGCTTCGCAGAATCGCTTTTGTGCAGAAAACAGTAACACTTGTTCAGAACGAAAGAAAGCACAGAGCCCCAGATTCTATGTTGTCCTGGAGAGCTTGCAGAGCACTGGGGAAAGGCAGGCAGAGAATTCCCTGCTAGCACCTTCTCTGTGCCTGGGAAGCAGAAGTCTTCACATTGCTTCGCAGAATCGCTTTTGTGCAGAAAACAGTAACACTTGTTCAGACGAAAGAAAGCACAGAGCCCCAGATTCTATGTTGTCCTGGAGAGCTTGCAGAGCACTGGGGAAAGGCAGGCAGAGAATTCCCTGCTAGCACCTTCTCTGTGCCTGGGAAGCAGAAGTGTTCACATTGCTTCGCAGAATCGCTTTTGTGCAGAAAACAGTAACACTTGTTCAGAACGAAAGAAAGCACAGAGCCCCAGATTTTATGTTGTCCTGGAGAGCTTGCAGAGCACTGGGGAAAAGCAGGCAGAGAATTCCCTGCTAGCACGTTCTCTGTGCCTGGGAAGCAGAAGTGTTCCCATTGCTTCGCAGAATCGCTTTTGTGCAGAAAACAGTAACACTTGTTCAGAAGGAAAGAAAGCACAGAGCCCCAGATTTGCTGTTGTCCTGGAGAGCTTGCAGAGCACTGAGGAAAAACAAGCAGAGAATTCCCTGCTAGCACCTTCTCTGTGCCTGTTCACATTGCTTCGCAGAATCGCTTTTGTGCAGAAAACAGTAACACTTGTTCAGACGAAAGAAAGCACAGAGCCCCAGATTTTATGTTGTCCTGGAGAGCTTGCAGAGCACTGGGGAAAAGCAGGCAGAGAATTCCCTGCTAGCACCTTCTCTGTGCCTGGGAAACAGAAGTGTTCAGATTGCTTCGCAGAATCACTTTTGTGCAGAAAACATTAACACTTGTTCAGAACGAAAGAACGCACAGAGCCCCAGATTTGCTGTTGTCCTGGAGAGCTTGCAGAGCACTGGGGAAAGGCAGGCAGAGAATTCCCTGCTAGCACCTTCTCTGTGCCTGTTCACATTGCTTCGCAGAATCGCTTTTGTGCAGAAAACAGTAACACTTGTTCAGAACGAAAGAAAGCACAGAGCCCCAGATTTGCTGTTGTCCTGGAGAGCTTGCAGAGCACTGGGGAAAAGCAGGCAGAGAATTCCCTGCTAGCACCTTCTCTGTGCCTGGGAAGCAGAAGTGTTCACATTGCTTCGCAGAATCGCTTTTGTGCAGAAAACAGTAACACTTGTTCAGAACAAAAGAAAGCACAGAGCCCCAGATTTTATGTTGTCCTGGAGAGCTTGCAGAGCACTGGGGAAAGGCAGGCAGAGAATTCCCTGCTAGCACCTTCTCTGTGCCTGGGAAACAGAAGTGTTCACATTGCTTCGCAGAATCGCTTTTGTGCAGAAAACAGTAACACTTGTTCAGAAGGAAAGAAAGCACAGAGCCCCAGATTTTATGTTGTCCTGGACAGCTTGCAGAGCACTGGGGAAAGGCAGGCAGAGAATTCCCTGCTAGCACCTTCTCTGTGCCTGTTCACATTGCTTCGCAGAATCGCTTTTGTGCAGAAAACAGTAACACTTGTTCAGAAGGAAAGAAAGCACAGAGCCCCAGATTTTATGTTGTCCTGGAGAGCTTGCAGAGCACTGCGGAAAGGCAGGCAGAGAATTCCCTGCTAGCACCTTCTCTGTGCCTGGGAAGCAGAAGTGTTCACATTGCTTCGCAGAATCGCTTTTGTGCAGAAAACAGTAACACTTGTTCAGAAGGAAAGAAAGCACAGAGCCCCAGATTTTATGTTGTCCTGGAGAGCTTGCAGAGCACTGGGGAAAGGCAGGCAGAGAATTCCCTGCTAGCACCTTCTCTGTGCCTGTTCACATTGCTTCGCAGAATCGCTTTTGTGCAGAAAACAGTAACACTTGTTCAGAAGGAAAGAAAGCACAGAGCCCCAGATTTTATGTTGTCCTGGAGAGCTTGCAGAGCACTGCGGAAAGGCAGGCAGAGAATTCCCTCCTAGCACCTTCTCTGTGCCTGGGAAGCAGAAGTGTTCACATTCCTTCGCAGAATCGCTTTTGTGCAGAAAACAGTAACACTTGTTCAGAACGAAAGAAAGCACAGAGCCCCAGATTTTATGTTGTCCTGGAGAGCTTGCAGAGCACTGGGGAAAAGCAGGCAGAGAATTCCCTGCTAGCACCTTCTCTGTGCCTGGGAAACAGAAGTGTTCAGATTGCTTCGCAGAATCACTTTTGTGCAGAAAACATTAACACTTGTTCAGAACGAAAGAACGCACAGAGCCCCAGATTTGCTGTTGTCCTGGAGAGCTTGCAGAGCACTGGGGAAAGGCAGGCAGAGAATTCCCTGCTAGCACCTTCTCTGTGCCTGTTCACATTGCTTCGCAGAATCGCTTTTGTGCAGAAAACAGTAACACTTGTTCAGAACGAAAGAAAGCACAGAGCCCCAGATTCTATGTTGTCCTGGAGAGCTTGCAGAGCACTGGGGAAAGGCAGGCAGAGAATTCCCTGCTAGCACCTTCTCTGTGCCTGGGAAGCAGAAGTCTTCACATTGCTTCGCAGAATCGCTTTTGTGCAGAAAACAGTAACACTTGTTCAGAACGGAAGAAAGCACAGAGCCCCAGATTCTATGTTGTCCTGGAGAGCTTGCAGAGCACTGGGGAAAGGCAGGCAGAGAATTCCCTGCTAGCACCTTCTCTGTGCCTGGGAAGCAGAAGTGTTCACATTGCTTCGCAGAATCGCTTTTGTGCAGAAAACAGTAACACTTGTTCAGAACGAAAGAAAGCACAGAGCCCCAGATTCTATGTTGTCCTGGAGAGCTTGCAGAGCACTGAGGAAAAACAAGCAGAGAATTCCCTGCTAGCACCTTCTCTGTGCCTGTTCACATTGCTTCGCAGAATCGCTTTTGTGCAGAAAACAGTAACACTTGTTCAGACGAAAGAAAGCACAGAGCCCCAGATTTTATGTTGTCCTGGAGAGCTTGCAGAGCACTGGGGAAAGGCAGGCAGAGAATTCCCTGCTAGCACCTTCTATGTGACTGGGAAGCAGAAGTGTTCACATTGCTTCGCAGAATCACTTTTCTGCAGAAAACAGTAACACTTGTTCAGAACGAAAGAAAGCACAGAGCCCCAGATTTGCTGTTGTCCTGGAGAGCTTACAGAGCACTGGGGAAAAGCAGGCAGAGAATTCCCTGCTAGCACGTTCTCTGTGCCTGGGAAACATAAGTCTTCACATTGCTTCGCAGAATCGCTTTTGTGCAGAAAACAGTAACACTTGTTCAGAACAAAAGAAAGCACAGAGCCCCAGATTTTATGTTGTCCTGGAGAGCTTGCAGAGCACTGGGGAAAGGCAGGCAGAGAATTCCCTGCTAGCACCTTCTCTGTGCCTGGGAAACAGAAGTGTTCCCATTGCTTCGCAGAATCGCTTTTGTGCAGAAAACAGTAACACTTGTTCAGAAAGAAAGAAAGCACAGAGCCCCAGATTTTATGTTGTCCTGGAGAGCTTGCAGAGCACTGGGGAAAGGCAGGCAGAGAATTCCCTGCTAGCACCTTCTCTGTGCCTGGGAAGCAGAAGTCTTCACATTGCTTCGCAGAATCGCTTTTGTGCAGAAAACAGTAACACTTGTTCAGAAGGAAAGAAAGCACAGAGCCCCAGATTTTATGTTGTCCTGGAGAGCTTGCAGAGCACTGGGGAAAAGCAGGCAGAGAATTCCCTGCTAGCACCTTCTCTGTGCCTGGGAAACAGAAGTGTTCCCATTGCTTCGCAGAATCGCTTTTGTGCAGAAAACAGTAACACTTGTTCAGAACGAAACAAAGCACAGAGCCCCAGATTTTATGTTGTCCTGGAGAGCTTGCAGAGCACTGGGGAAAGGCAGGCAGAGAATTCCCTGCTAGCACCTTCTCTGTGCCTGTTCACATTCCTTCGCAGAATCGCTTTTGTGCAGAAAACAGTAACACTTGTTCAGAACGAAAGAAAGCACAGAGCCCCAGATTTTATGTTGTCCTGGAGAGCTTGCAGAGCACTGGGGAAAAGCAGGCAGAGAATTCCCTGCTAGCACCTTCTCTGTGCCTGGGAAAGAGAAGTGTTCCCATTGCTTCGCAGAATCGCTTTTGTGCAGAAAACATTAACACTTGTTCAGAACGAAAGAACGCACAGAGCCCCAGATTTGCTGTTGTCCTGGAGAGCTTGCAGAGCACTGGGGAAAGGCAGGCAGAGAATTCCCTGCTAGCACCTTCTCTGTGCCTGTTCACATTGCTTCGCAGAATCGCTTTTGTGCAGAAAACAGTAACACTTGTTCAGAACGAAAGAAAGCACAGAGCCCCAGATTCTATGTTGTCCTGGAGAGCTTGCAGAGCACTGGGGAAAAGCAGGCAGAGAATTCCCTGCTAGCACGTTCTCTGTGCCTGGGAAACAGAAGTGTTCACATTGCTTCGCAGAATCGCTTTTGTGCAGAAAACAGTAACACTTGTTCAGAACAAAAGAAAGCACAGAGCCCCAGATTTTATGTTGTCCTGGAGAGCTTGCAGAGCACTGGGGAAAGGCAGGCAGAGAATTCCCTGCTAGCACCTTCTCTGTGCCTGTTCACATTGCTTCGCAGAATCGCTTTTGTGCAGAAAACAGTAACACTTGTTCAGAAGGAAAGAAAGCACAGAGCCCCAGATTTTATGTTGTCCTGGAGAGCTTGCAGAGCACTGGGGAAAGGCAGGCAGAGAATTCCCTGCTAGCACCTTCTCTGTGCCTGGGAAGCAGAAGTGTTCACATTCCTTCGCAGAATCGCTTTTGTGCAGAAAACAGTAACACTTGTTCAGAAGGAAAGAAAGCACAGAGCCCCAGATTTTATGTTGTCCTGGAGAGCTTGCAGAGCACTGGGGAAAGGCAGGCAGAGAATTCCCTGCTAGCACCTTCTCTGTGCCTGTTCACATTGCTTCGCAGAATCGCTTTTGTGCAGAAAACAGTAACACTTGTTCAGAAGGAAAGAAAGCACAGAGCCCCAGATTTTATGTTGTCCTGGAGAGCTTGCAGAGCACTGCGGAAAGGCAGGCAGAGAATTCCCTGCTAGCACCTTCTCTGTGCCTGGGAAGCAGAAGTGTTCACATTCCTTCGCAGAATCGCTTTTGTGCAGAAAACAGTAACACTTGTTCAGAAGGAAAGAAAGCACAGAGCCCCAGATTTTATGTTGTCCTGGAGAGCTTGCAGAGCACTGGGGAAAGGCAGGCAGAGAATTCCCTGCTAGCACCTTCTCTGTGCCTGTTCACATTGCTTCGCAGAATCGCTTTTGTGCAGAAAACAGTAACACTTGTTCAGAACGAAAGAAAGCACAGAGCCCCAGATTTGCTGTTGTCCTGGAGAGCTTGCAGAGCACTGGGGAAAAGCAGGCAGAGAATTCCCTGCTAGCACCTTCTCTGTGCCTGGGAAGCAGAAGTGTTCACATTGCTTGGCAGAATCGCTTTTGTGCAGAAAACAGTAACACTTGTTCAGAACGAAAGAAAGCACAGAGCCCCAGATTTTATGTTGTCCTGGACAGCTTGCAGAGCACTGGGGAAAGGCAGGCAGAGAATCCCTGCTAGCACCTTCTCTGTGCCTGGGAAGCAGAAGTTTTCCCATTGCTTCGCAGAATCGCTTTTGTGCAGAAAACAGTAACACTTGTTCAGAACGAAAGAAAGCACAGAGCCCCAGATTTTATGTTGTCCTGGAGAGCTTGCAGTGCACTGGGGAAAGGCAGGCAGAGAATTCCCTGCTAGCACCTTCTATGTGCCTGGGAAGCAGAAGTGTTCACATAGCTTCGCAGAATCGCTTTTGTGCAGAAAACAGTAACACTTGTTCAGAACGAAAGAAAGCACAGAGCCCCAGATTCTCCGTTGTCCTGGAGAGCTTGCAGAGCACTGGGGAAAGGCAGGCAGAGAATTCCCTGGTAGCACCTTCTCTGTGCCTGGGAAACAGAAGTGTTCAGATTTCTTAGCAGTATCGCTTTTGTGCAGAAAACAGTAACACATGTTCAGAAGGAAAGAAAGCACAGAGCCCCAGATTTTATGTTGTCCTGGAGAGCTTGCAGAGCACTGGGGAAAAGCAGGCAGAGAATTCCCTGCTAGCACCTTCTCTGTGCCTGTTCACATTGCTTCGCAGAATCGCTTTTGTGCAGAAAACAGTAACACTTGTTCAGAACGAAAGAAAGCACAGAGCCCCAGATTTGCTGTTGTCCTGGAGAGCTTGCAGAGCACTGGGGAAAAGCAGGCAGAGAATTCCCTGCTAGCACCTTCTCTGTGCCTGGGAAACATAAGTCTTCACATTGCTTCGCAGAATCGCTTTTGTGCAGAAAACAGTAACACTTGTTCAGAACAAAAGAAAGCACAGAGCCCCAGATTTTATGTTGTCCTGGAGAGCTTGCAGAGCACTGGGGAAAGGCAGGCAGAGAATTCCCTGCTAGCACCTTCTCTGTGCCTGTTCACATTGCTTCGCAGAATCGCTTTTGTGCAGAAAACAGTAACACTTGTTCAGAACGAAAGAAAGCACAGAGCCCCAGATTTTATGTTGTCCTGGAGAGCTTGCAGAGCACTGCGGAAAGGCAGGCAGAGAATTCCCTGCTAGCACCTTCTCTGTGCCTGGGAAGCAGAAGTGTTCACATTCCTTCGCAGAATCGCTTTTGTGCAGAAAACAGTAACACTTGTTCAGAAGGAAAGAAAGCACAGAGCCCCAGATTTTATGTTGTCCTGGAGAGCTTGCAGAGCACTGGGGAAAGGCAGGCAGAGAATTCCCTGCTAGCACCTTCTCTGTGCCTGTTCACATTGCTTCGCAGAATCGCTTTTGTGCAGAAAACAGTAACACTTGTTCAGAACGAAAGAAAGCACAGAGCCCCAGATTTGCTGTTGTCCTGGAGAGCTTGCAGAGCACTGGGGAAAGGCAGGCAGAGAATTCCCTGCTAGCACCTTCTCTGTGCCTGGGAAGCAGAAGTGTTCACATTGCTTCGCAGAAACGCTTTTGTGCAGAAAACAGTAACACTTGTTCAGAACGAAAGAAAGCACAGAGCCCCAGATTCTCCGTTGTCCTGGAGAGCTTGCAGAGCACTGGGGAAAGGCAGGCAGAGAATTCCCTGCTAGCACCTTCTCTGTGCCTGGGAAACAGAAGTGTTCAGATTTCTTAGCAGTATCGCTTTTGTGCAGAAAACAGTAACACATGTTCAGAAGGAAAGAAAGCACAGAGCCCCAGATTTTATGTTGTCCTGGAGAGCTTGCAGAGCACTGGGGAAAAGCAGGCAGAGAATTCCCTGCTAGCACCTTCTCTGTGCCTGGGAAACAGAAGTGTTCACATAGCTTCGCAGAATCGCTTTTGTGCAGAAAACATTAACACTTGTTCAGAACGAAAGAACGCACAGAGCCCCAGATTTGCTGTTGTCCTGGAGAGCTTGCAGAGCACTGGGGAAAGGCAGGCAGAGAATTCCCTGCTAGCACCTTCTCTGTGCCTGTTCACATTGCTTCGCAGAAACGCTTTTGTGCAGAAAACAGTAACACTTGTTCAGAACGAAAGAAAGCACAGAGCCCCAGATTCTATGTTGTCCTGGAGAGCTTGCAGAGCACTGGGGAAAAGCAGGCAGAGAATTCCCTGCTAGCACCTTCTCTGTGCCTGGGAAGCAGAAGTGTTCACATTGCTTCGCAGAATCGCTTTTGTGCAGAAAACAGTAACACTTGTTCAGAACAAAAGAAAGCACAGAGCCCCAGATTTTATGTTGTCCTGGAGAGCTTGCAGAGCACTGGGGAAAGGCAGGCAGAGAATTCCCTGCTAGCACCTTCTCTGTGCCTGGGAAGCAGAAGTGTTCACATTGCTTCGCAGAATCGCTTTTGTGCAGAAAACAGTAACACTTGTTCAGAACGAAAGAAAGCACAGAGCCCCAGATTTTATGTTGTCCTGGAGAGCTTGCAGAGCACTGGGGAAAGGCAGGCAGAGAATTCCCTGCTAGCACCTTCTCTGTGCCTGTTCACATTGCTTCGCAGAATCGCTTTTGTGCAGAAAACAGTAACACTTGTTCAGAACGAAAGAAAGCACAGAGCCCCAGATTTTATGTTGTCCTGGAGAGCTTGCAGAGCACTGCGGAAAGGCAGGCAGAGAATTCCCTGCTAGCACCTTCTCTGTGCCTGGGAAGCAGAAGTGTTCACATTCCTTCGCAGAATCGCTTTTGTGCAGAAAACAGTAACACTTGTTCAGAAGGAAAGAAAGCACAGAGCCCCAGATTTTATGTTGTCCTGGAGAGCTTGCAGAGCACTGGGGAAAGGCAGGCAGAGAATTCCCTGCTAGCACCTTCTCTGTGCCTGTTCACATTGCTTCGCAGAATCGCTTTTGTGCAGAAAACAGTAACACTTGTTCAGAACGAAAGAAAGCACAGAGCCCCAGATTTTATGTTGTCCTGGAGAGCTTGCAGAGCACTGGGGAAAGGCAGGCAGAGAATTCCCTGCTAGCACCTTCTCTGTGCCTGGGAAGCAGAAGTGTTCACATTGCTTCGCAGAATCGCTTTTGTGCAGAAAACAGTAACACTTGTTCAGAAGGAAAGAAAGCACAGAGCCCCAGATTTTATGTTGTCCTGGAGAGCTTGCAGAGCACTGGGGAAAGGCAGGCAGAGAATTCCCTGCTAGCACCTTCTCTGTGCCTGTTCACATTGCTTCGCAGAATCGCTTTTGTGCAGAAAACAGTAACACTTGTTCAGAAGGAAAGAAAGCACAGAGCCCCAGATTTTATGTTGTCCTGGAGAGCTTGCAGAGCACTGCGGAAAGGCAGGCAGAGAATTCCCTGCTAGCACCTTCTCTGTGCCTGGGAAGCAGAAGTGTTCACATTCCTTCGCAGAATCGCTTTTGTGCAGAAAACAGTAACACTTGTTCAGAAGGAAAGAAAGCACAGAGCCCCAGATTTTATGTTGTCCTGGAGAGCTTGCAGAGCACTGGGGAAAGGCAGGCAGAGAATTCCCTGCTAGCACCTTCTCTGTGCCTGTTCACATTGCTTCGCAGAATCGCTTTTGTGCAGAAAACAGTAACACTTGTTCAGAACGAAAGAAAGCACAGAGCCCCAGATTTGCTGTTGTCCTGGAGAGCTTGCAGAGCACTGGGGAAAAGCAGGCAGAGAATTCCCTGCTAGCACCTTCTCTGTGCCTGGGAAGCAGAAGTGTTCACATTGCTTGGCAGAATCGCTTTTGTGCAGAAAACAGTAACACTTGTTCAGAACGAAAGAAAGCACAGAGCCCCAGATTTTATGTTGTCCTGGACAGCTTGCAGAGCACTGGGGAAAGGCAGGCAGAGAATCCCTGCTAGCACCTTCTCTGTGCCTGGGAAGCAGAAGTTTTCCCATTGCTTCGCAGAATCGCTTTTGTGCAGAAAACAGTAACACTTGTTCAGAACGAAAGAAAGCACAGAGCCCCAGATTTTATGTTGTCCTGGAGAGCTTGCAGTGCACTGGGGAAAGGCAGGCAGAGAATTCCCTGCTAGCACCTTCTATGTGCCTGGGAAGCAGAAGTGTTCACATAGCTTCGCAGAATCGCTTTTGTGCAGAAAACAGTAACACTTGTTCAGAACGAAAGAAAGCACAGAGCCCCAGATTCTCCGTTGTCCTGGAGAGCTTGCAGAGCACTGGGGAAAGGCAGGCAGAGAATTCCCTGGTAGCACCTTCTCTGTGCCTGGGAAACAGAAGTGTTCAGATTTCTTAGCAGTATCGCTTTTGTGCAGAAAACAGTAACACATGTTCAGAAGGAAAGAAAGCACAGAGCCCCAGATTTTATGTTGTCCTGGAGAGCTTGCAGAGCACTGGGGAAAAGCAGGCAGAGAATTCCCTGCTAGCACCTTCTCTGTGCCTGTTCACATTGCTTCGCAGAATCGCTTTTGTGCAGAAAACAGTAACACTTGTTCAGAACGAAAGAAAGCACAGAGCCCCAGATTTGCTGTTGTCCTGGAGAGCTTGCAGAGCACTGGGGAAAAGCAGGCAGAGAATTCCCTGCTAGCACCTTCTCTGTGCCTGGGAAACATAAGTCTTCACATTGCTTCGCAGAATCGCTTTTGTGCAGAAAACAGTAACACTTGTTCAGAACAAAAGAAAGCACAGAGCCCCAGATTTTATGTTGTCCTGGAGAGCTTGCAGAGCACTGGGGAAAGGCAGGCAGAGAATTCCCTGCTAGCACCTTCTCTGTGCCTGGGAAGCAGAAGTGTTCACATTGCTTCGCAGAATCGCTTTTGTGCAGAAAACAGTAACACTTGTTCAGAACGAAAGAAAGCACAGAGCCCCAGATTTTATGTTGTCCTGGAGAGCTTGCAGAGCACTGGGGAAAGGCAGGCAGAGAATTCCCTGCTAGCACCTTCTCTGTGCCTGTTCACATTGCTTCGCAGAATCGCTTTTGTGCAGAAAACAGTAACACTTGTTCAGAACGAAAGAAAGCACAGAGCCCCAGATTTTATGTTGTCCTGGAGAGCTTGCAGAGCACTGCGGAAAGGCAGGCAGAGAATTCCCTGCTAGCACCTTCTCTGTGCCTGGGAAGCAGAAGTGTTCACATTCCTTCGCAGAATCGCTTTTGTGCAGAAAACAGTAACACTTGTTCAGAAGGAAAGAAAGCACAGAGCCCCAGATTTTATGTTGTCCTGGAGAGCTTGCAGAGCACTGGGGAAAGGCAGGCAGAGAATTCCCTGCTAGCACCTTCTCTGTGCCTGTTCACATTGCTTCGCAGAATCGCTTTTGTGCAGAAAACAGTAACACTTGTTCAGAACGAAAGAAAGCACAGAGCCCCAGATTTGCTGTTGTCCTGGAGAGCTTGCAGAGCACTGGGGAAAGGCAGGCAGAGAATTCCCTGCTAGCACCTTCTCTGTGCCTGGGAAACAGAAGTGTTCAGATTTCTTAGCAGTATCGCTTTTGTGCAGAAAACAGTAACACATGTTCAGAAGGAAAGAAAGCACAGAGCCCCAGATTTTATGTTGTCCTGGAGAGCTTGCAGAGCACTGGGGAAAAGCAGGCAGAGAATTCCCTGCTAGCACCTTCTCTGTGCCTGGGAAACAGAAGTGTTCAGATTGCTTCGCAGAATCGCTTTTGTGCAGAAAACATTAACACTTGTTCAGAACGAAAGAACGCACAGAGCCCCAGATTTGCTGTTGTCCTGGAGAGCTTGCAGAGCACTGGGGAAAGGCAGGCAGAGAATTCCCTGCTAGCACCTTCTCTGTGCCTGTTCACATTGCTTCGCAGAAACGCTTTTGTGCAGAAAACAGTAACACTTGTTCAGAACGAAAGAAAGCACAGAGCCCCAGATTCTATGTTGTCCTGGAGAGCTTGCAGAGCACTGGGGAAAAGCAGGCAGAGAATTCCCTGCTAGCACCTTCTCTGTGCCTGGGAAGCAGAAGTGTTCACATTGCTTCGCAGAATCGCTTTTGTGCAGAAAACAGTAACACTTGTTCAGAACAAAAGAAAGCACAGAGCCCCAGATTTTATGTTGTCCTGGAGAGCTTGCAGAGCACTGGGGAAAGGCAGGCAGAGAATTCCCTGCTAGCACCTTCTCTGTGCCTGGGAAGCAGAAGTCTTCACATTGCTTCGCAGAATCGCTTTTGTGCAGAAAACAGTAACACTTGTTCAGAACGAAAGAAAGCACAGAGCCCCAGATTTTATGTTGTCCTGGAGAGCTTGCAGAGCACTGGGGAAAGGCAGGCAGAGAATTCCCTGCTAGCACCTTCTCTGTGCCTGTTCACATTGCTTCGCAGAATCGCTTTTGTGCAGAAAACAGTAACACTTGTTCAGAACGAAAGAAAGCACAGAGCCCCAGATTTTATGTTGTCCTGGAGAGCTTGCAGAGCACTGCGGAAAGGCAGGCAGAGAATTCCCTGCTAGCACCTTCTCTGTGCCTGGGAAGCAGAAGTGTTCACATTCCTTCGCAGAATCGCTTTTGTGCAGAAAACAGTAACACTTGTTCAGAAGGAAAGAAAGCACAGAGCCCCAGATTTTATGTTGTCCTGGAGAGCTTGCAGAGCACTGGGGAAAGGCAGGCAGAGAATTCCCTGCTAGCACCTTCTCTGTGCCTGTTCACATTGCTTCGCAGAATCGCTTTTGTGCAGAAAACAGTAACACTTGTTCAGAACGAAAGAAAGCACAGAGCCCCAGATTTTATGTTGTCCTGGAGAGCTTGCAGAGCACTGGGGAAAGGCAGGCAGAGAATTCCCTGCTAGCACCTTCTCTGTGCCTGTTCACATTGCTTCGCAGAATCGCTTTTGTGCAGAAAACAGTAACACTTGTTCAGAAGGAAAGAAAGCACAGAGCCCCAGATTTTATGTTGTCCTGGAGAGCTTGCAGAGCACTGCGGAAAGGCAGGCAGAGAATTCCCTGCTAGCACCTTCTCTGTGCCTGGGAAGCAGAAGTGTTCACATTCCTTCGCAGAATCGCTTTTGTGCAGAAAACAGTAACACTTGTTCAGAAGGAAAGAAAGCACAGAGCCCCAGATTTTATGTTGTCCTGGAGAGCTTGCAGAGCACTGGGGAAAGGCAGGCAGAGAATTCCCTGCTAGCACCTTCTCTGTGCCTGTTCACATTGCTTCGCAGAATCGCTTTTGTGCAGAAAACAGTAACACTTGTTCAGAACGAAAGAAAGCACAGAGCCCCAGATTTGCTGTTGTCCTGGAGAGCTTGCAGAGCACTGGGGAAAAGCAGGCAGAGAATTCCCTGCTAGCACCTTCTCTGTGCCTGGGAAGCAGAAGTGTTCACATTGCTTGGCAGAATCGCTTTTGTGCAGAAAACAGTAACACTTGTTCAGAACGAAAGAAAGCACAGAGCCCCAGATTTTATGTTGTCCTGGACAGCTTGCAGAGCACTGGGGAAAGGCAGGCAGAGAATCCCTGCTAGCACCTTCTCTGTGCCTGGGAAGCAGAAGTTTTCCCATTGCTTCGCAGAATCGCTTTTGTGCAGAAAACAGTAACACTTGTTCAGAACGAAAGAAAGCACAGAGCCCCAGATTTTATGTTGTCCTGGAGAGCTTGCAGTGCACTGGGGAAAGGCAGGCAGAGAATTCCCTGCTAGCACCTTCTATGTGCCTGGGAAGCAGAAGTGTTCACATAGCTTCGCAGAATCGCTTTTGTGCAGAAAACAGTAACACTTGTTCAGAACGAAAGAAAGCACAGAGCCCCAGATTCTCCGTTGTCCTGGAGAGCTTGCAGAGCACTGGGGAAAGGCAGGCAGAGAATTCCCTGGTAGCACCTTCTCTGTGCCTGGGAAACAGAAGTGTTCAGATTTCTTAGCAGTATCGCTTTTGTGCAGAAAACAGTAACACATGTTCAGAAGGAAAGAAAGCACAGAGCCCCAGATTTTATGTTGTCCTGGAGAGCTTGCAGAGCACTGGGGAAAAGCAGGCAGAGAATTCCCTGCTAGCACCTTCTCTGTGCCTGTTCACATTGCTTCGCAGAATCGCTTTTGTGCAGAAAACAGTAACACTTGTTCAGAACGAAAGAAAGCACAGAGCCCCAGATTTGCTGTTGTCCTGGAGAGCTTGCAGAGCACTGGGGAAAAGCAGGCAGAGAATTCCCTGCTAGCACCTTCTCTGTGCCTGGGAAACATAAGTCTTCACATTGCTTCGCAGAATCGCTTTTGTGCAGAAAACAGTAACACTTGTTCAGAACAAAAGAAAGCACAGAGCCCCAGATTTTATGTTGTCCTGGAGAGCTTGCAGAGCACTGGGGAAAGGCAGGCAGAGAATTCCCTGCTAGCACCTTCTCTGTGCCTGGGAAGCAGAAGTGTTCACATTGCTTCGCAGAATCGCTTTTGTGCAGAAAACAGTAACACTTGTTCAGAACGAAAGAAAGCACAGAGCCCCAGATTTTATGTTGTCCTGGAGAGCTTGCAGAGCACTGGGGAAAGGCAGGCAGAGAATTCCCTGCTAGCACCTTCTCTGTGCCTGTTCACATTGCTTCGCAGAATCGCTTTTGTGCAGAAAACAGTAACACTTGTTCAGAACGAAAGAAAGCACAGAGCCCCAGATTTTATGTTGTCCTGGAGAGCTTGCAGAGCACTGCGGAAAGGCAGGCAGAGAATTCCCTGCTAGCACCTTCTCTGTGCCTGGGAAGCAGAAGTGTTCACATTCCTTCGCAGAATCGCTTTTGTGCAGAAAACAGTAACACTTGTTCAGAAGGAAAGAAAGCACAGAGCCCCAGATTTTATGTTGTCCTGGAGAGCTTGCAGAGCACTGGGGAAAGGCAGGCAGAGAATTCCCTGCTAGCACCTTCTCTGTGCCTGTTCACATTGCTTCGCAGAATCGCTTTTGTGCAGAAAACAGTAACACTTGTTCAGAACGAAAGAAAGCACAGAGCCCCAGATTTGCTGTTGTCCTGGAGAGCTTGCAGAGCACTGGGGAAAGGCAGGCAGAGAATTCCCTGCTAGCACCTTCTCTGTGCCTGGGAAACAGAAGTGTTCAGATTTCTTAGCAGTATCGCTTTTGTGCAGAAAACAGTAACACATGTTCAGAAGGAAAGAAAGCACAGAGCCCCAGATTTTATGTTGTCCTGGAGAGCTTGCAGAGCACTGGGGAAAAGCAGGCAGAGAATTCCCTGCTAGCACCTTCTCTGTGCCTGGGAAACAGAAGTGTTCAGATTGCTTCGCAGAATCGCTTTTGTGCAGAAAACATTAACACTTGTTCAGAACGAAAGAACGCACAGAGCCCCAGATTTGCTGTTGTCCTGGAGAGCTTGCAGAGCACTGGGGAAAGGCAGGCAGAGAATTCCCTGCTAGCACCTTCTCTGTGCCTGTTCACATTGCTTCGCAGAAACGCTTTTGTGCAGAAAACAGTAACACTTGTTCAGAACGAAAGAAAGCACAGAGCCCCAGATTCTATGTTGTCCTGGAGAGCTTGCAGAGCACTGGGGAAAAGCAGGCAGAGAATTCCCTGCTAGCACCTTCTCTGTGCCTGGGAAGCAGAAGTGTTCACATTGCTTCGCAGAATCGCTTTTGTGCAGAAAACAGTAACACTTGTTCAGAACAAAAGAAAGCACAGAGCCCCAGATTTTATGTTGTCCTGGAGAGCTTGCAGAGCACTGGGGAAAGGCAGGCAGAGAATTCCCTGCTAGCACCTTCTCTGTGCCTGGGAAGCAGAAGTGTTCACATTGCTTCGCAGAATCGCTTTTGTGCAGAAAACAGTAACACTTGTTCAGAACGAAAGAAAGCACAGAGCCCCAGATTTTATGTTGTCCTGGAGAGCTTGCAGAGCACTGGGGAAAGGCAGGCAGAGAATTCCCTGCTAGCACCTTCTCTGTGCCTGTTCACATTGCTTCGCAGAATCGCTTTTGTGCAGAAAACAGTAACACTTGTTCAGAACGAAAGAAAGCACAGAGCCCCAGATTTTATGTTGTCCTGGAGAGCTTGCAGAGCACTGCGGAAAGGCAGGCAGAGAATTCCCTGCTAGCACCTTCTCTGTGCCTGGGAAGCAGAAGTGTTCACATTCCTTCGCAGAATCGCTTTTGTGCAGAAAACAGTAACACTTGTTCAGAAGGAAAGAAAGCACAGAGCCCCAGATTTTATGTTGTCCTGGAGAGCTTGCAGAGCACTGGGGAAAGGCAGGCAGAGAATTCCCTGCTAGCACCTTCTCTGTGCCTGTTCACATTGCTTCGCAGAATCGCTTTTGTGCAGAAAACAGTAACACTTGTTCAGAACGAAAGAAAGCACAGAGCCCCAGATTTTATGTTGTCCTGGAGAGCTTGCAGAGCACTGGGGAAAGGCAGGCAGAGAATTCCCTGCTAGCACCTTCTCTGTGCCTGGGAAGCAGAAGTGTTCACATTGCTTCGCAGAATCGCTTTTGTGCAGAAAACAGTAACACTTGTTCAGAAGGAAAGAAAGCACAGAGCCCCAGATTTTATGTTGTCCTGGAGAGCTTGCAGAGCACTGGGGAAAGGCAGGCAGAGAATTCCCTGCTAGCACCTTCTCTGTGCCTGTTCACATTGCTTCGCAGAATCGCTTTTGTGCAGAAAACAGTAACACTTGTTCAGAAGGAAAGAAAGCACAGAGCCCCAGATTTTATGTTGTCCTGGAGAGCTTGCAGAGCACTGGGGAAAGGCAGGCAGAGAATTCCCTGCTAGCACCTTCTCTGTGCCTGTTCACATTGCTTCGCAGAATCGCTTTTGTGCAGAAAACAGTAACACTTGTTCAGAACGAAAGAAAGCACAGAGCCCCAGATTTTATGTTGTCCTGGAGAGCTTGCAGAGCACTGGGGAAAGGCAGGCAGAGAATTCCCTGCTAGCACCTTCTCTGTGCCTGGGAAGCAGAAGTGTTCACATTGCTTCGCAGAATCGCTTTTGTGCAGAAAACAGTAACACTTGTTCAGAAGGAAAGAAAGCACAGAGCCCCAGATTTTATGTTGTCCTGGAGAGCTTGCAGAGCACTGGGGAAAGACAGGCAGAGAATTCCCTGCTAGCACCTTCTCTGTGCCTGTTCACATTGCTTCGCAGAATCGCTTTTGTGCAGAAAACAGTAACACTTGTTCAGAACGAAAGAAAGCACAGAGCCCCAGATTTGCTGTTGTCCTGGAGAGCTTGCAGAGCACTGGGGAAAAGCAGGCAGAGAATTCCCTGCTAGCACCTTCTCTGTGCCTGGGAAGCAGAAGTGTTCACATTGCTTGGCAGAATCGCTTTTGTGCAGAAAACAGTAACACTTGTTCAGAACGAAAGAAAGCACAGAGCCCCAGATTTTATGTTGTCCTGGACAGCTTGCAGAGCACTGGGGAAAGGCAGGCAGAGAATCCCTGCTAGCACCTTCTCTGTGCCTGGGAAGCAGAAGTTTTCCCATTGCTTCGCAGAATCGCTTTTGTGCAGAAAACAGTAACACTTGTTCAGAACGAAAGAAAGCACAGAGCCCCAGATTTTATGTTGTCCTGGAGAGCTTGCAGTGCACTGGGGAAAGGCAGGCAGAGAATTCCCTGCTAGCACCTTCTATGTGCCTGGGAAGCAGAAGTGTTCACATTGCTTCGCAGAATCGCTTTTGTGCAGAAAACAGTAACACTTGTTCAGAACGAAAGAAAGCACAGAGCCCCAGATTCTCCGTTGTCCTGGAGAGCTTGCAGAGCACTGCGGAAAGGCAGGCAGAGAATTCCCTGGTAGCACCTTCTCTGTGCCTGGGAAACAGAAGTGTTCAGATTTCTTAGCAGTATCGCTTTTGTGCAGAAAACAGTAACACATGTTCAGAAGGAAAGAAAGCACAGAGCCCCAGATTTGCTGTTGTCCTGGAGAGCTTGCAGAGCACTGGGGAAAGGCAGGCAGAGAATTCCCTGCTAGCACCTTCTCTGTGCCTGTTCACATTGCTTCGCAGAATCGCTTTTGTGCAGAAAACAGTAACACTTGTTCAGACGAAAGAAAGCACAGAGCACCAGATTTTATGTTGTCCTGGAGAGCTTGCAGAGCACTGGGGAAAGGCAGGCAGAGAATTCCCTGCTAGCACCTTCTATGTGACTGGGAAGCAGAAGTGTTCACATTGCTTCGCAGAATCACTTTTCTGCAGAAAACAGTAACACTTGTTCAGAACGAAAGAAAGCACAGAGCCCCAGATTTGCTGTTGTCCTGGAGAGCTTACAGAGCACTGGGGAAAAGCAGGCAGAGAATTCCCTGCTAGCACGTTCTCTGTGCCTGGGAAACATAAGTCTTCACATTGCTTCGCAGAATCGCTTTTGTGCAGAAAACAGTAACACTTGTTCAGAACAAAAGAAAGCACAGAGCCCCAGATTTTATGTTGTCCTGGAGAGCTTGCAGAGCACTGGGGAAAGGCAGGCAGAGAATTCCCTGCTAGCACCTTCTCTGTGCCTGGGAAGCAGAAGTGTTCACATTGCTTGGCAGAATCGCTTTTGTGCAGAGAACAGTAACACTTGTTCAGAAGGAAAGAAAGCACAGAGCCCCAGATTTTATGTTGTCCTGGAGAGCTTGCAGAGCACTGGGGAAAAGCAGGCAGAGAATTCCCTGCTAGCACCTTCTCTGTGCCTGGGAAACAGAAGTGTTCCCATTGCTTCGCAGAATCGCTTTTGTGCAGAAAACAGTAACACTTGTTCAGAACGAAAGAAAGCACAGAGCCCCAGATTTTATGTTGTCCTGGAGAGCTTGCAGAGCACTGGGGAAAGGCAGGCAGAGAATTCCCTGCTAGCACCTTCTCTGTGCCTGGGAAGCAGAAGTGTTCACATTGCTTCGCAGAATCGCTTTTGTGCAGAAAACAATAACACTTGTTCAGAACGAAAGAAAGCACAGAGCCCCAGATTCTATGTTGTCCTGGAGAGCTTGCAGAGCACTGGGGAAAGGCAGGCAGAGAATTCCCTGCTAGCACCTTCTCTGTGCCTGGGAAGCAGAAGTCTTCACATTGCTTCGCAGAATCGCTTTTGTGCAGAAAACAGTAACACTTGTTCAGAAGGAAAGAAAGCACAGAGCCCCAGATTTTATGTTGTCCTGGAGAGCTTGCAGAGCACTGGGGAAAAGCAGGCAGAGAATTCCCTGCTAGCACCTTCTCTGTGCCTGGGAAACAGAAGTGTTCCCATTGCTTCGCAGAATCGCTTTTGTGCAGAAAACAGTAACACTTGTTCAGAACGAAACAAAGCACAGAGCCCCAGATTTTATGTTGTCCTGGAGAGCTTGCAGAGCACTGGGGAAAGGCAGGCAGAGAATTCCCTGCTAGCACCTTCTCTGTGCCTGTTCACATTCCTTCGCAGAATCGCTTTTGTGCAGAAAACAGTAACACTTGTTCAGAACGAAAGAAAGCACAGAGCCCCAGATTTTATGTTGTCCTGGAGAGCTTGCAGAGCACTGGGGAAAAGCAGGCAGAGAATTCCCTGCTAGCACCTTCTCTGTGCCTGGGAAAGAGAAGTGTTCCCATTGCTTCGCAGAATCGCTTTTGTGCAGAAAACAGTAACACTTGTTCAGAACGAAAGAAAGCACAGAGCCCCAGATTTTATGTTGTCCTGGAGAGCTTGCAGAGCACTGGGGAAAAGCAGGCAGAGAATTCCCTGCTAGCACCTTCTCTGTGCCTGGGAAACAGAAGTGTTCCCATTGCTTCGCAGAATCACTTTTGTGCAGAAAACATTAACACTTGTTCAGAACGAAAGAAAGCACAGAGCCCCAGATTTGCTGTTGTCCTGGAGAGCTTGCAGAGCACTGGGGAAAGGCAGGCAGAGAATTCCCTGCTAGCACCTTCTCTGTGCCTGGGAAGCAGAATTCTTCACATTGCTTCGCACAATCGCTTTTGTGCAGAAAACAATAACACTTGTTCAGAAGGAAAGAAAGCACAGAGCCCCAGATTTTTTGTTGTCCTGGAGAGCTTGCAGAGCACTGGGGAAAAGCAGGCAGAGATTTCCCTGCTAGCACGTTCTCTGTGCCTGGGAAACAGAAGTGTTCCCATTGCTTCGCAGAATCGCTTTTGTGCAGAAAACAATAACACTTGTTCAGAACGAAAGAAAGCACAGAGCCCCAGATTTTATGTTGTCCTGGAGAGCTTGCAGAGCACTGGGGAAAAGCAGGCAGAGAATTCCCTGCTAGCACCTTCTCTGTGCCTGGGAAGCAGAAGTGTTCCCATTGCTTCGCAGAATCGCTTTTGTGCAGAAAACAATAACACTTGTTCAGAACGAAAGAAAGCACAGAGCCCCAGATTCTACGTTGTCCTGGAGAGCTTGCAGAGCACTGGGGAAAGGCAGGCAGAGAATTCCCTGCTAGCACCTTCTCTGTGCCTGTTCACATTGCTTCGCAGAATCGCTTTTGTGCAGAAAACAGTAACACTTGTTCAGACGAAAGAAAGCACAGAGCACCAGATTTTATGTTGTCCTGGAGAGCTTGCAGAGCACTGGGGAAAGGCAGGCAGAGAATTCCCTGCTAGCACCTTCTCTGTGCCTGTTCACATTGCTTCGCAGAATCGCTTTTGTGCAGAAAACAGTAACACTTGTTCAGACGAAAGAAAGCACAGAGCACCAGATTTTATGTTGTCCTGGAGAGCTTGCAGAGCACTGGGGAAAGGCAGGCAGAGAATTCCCTGCTAGCACCTTCTCTGTGCCTGGGAAGCAGAAGTGTTCACATTGCTTCGCAGAATCACTTTTCTGCAGAAAACAGTAACACTTGTTCAGAACGAAAGAAAGCACAGAGCCCCAGATTTGCTGTTGTCCTGGAGAGCTTGCAGAGCACTGGGGAAAAGCAGGCAGAGAATTCCCTGCTAGCACGTTCTCTGTGCCTGGGAAACATAAGTCTTCAAATTGCTTCGCAGAATCCCTTTTGTGCACAAAACAGTAACACTTGTTCAGAACGAAAGAAAGCACAGAGCCCCAGATTTTATGTTGTCCTGGAGAGCTTGCAGAGCACTGGGGAAAGGCAGGCAGAGAATTCCCTGCTAGCACCTTCTCTGTGCCTGGGAAACAGAAGTGTTCACATTCCTTCGCAGAATCGCTTTTGTGCAGAAAACAGTAACACTTGTTCAGAACAAAAGAAAGCACAGAGCCCCAGATTTTATGTTGTCCTGGAGAGCTTGCAGAGCACTGGGGAAAGGCAGGCAGAGAATTCCCTGCTAGCACCTTCTCTGTGCCTGGGAAGCAGAAGTTTTCCCATTGCTTCGCAGAATCGCTTTTGTGCAGAAAACAGTAACACTTGTTCAGAACGAAAGAAAGCACAGAGCCCCAGATTTTATGTTGTCCTGGAGAGCTTGCAGAGCACTGGGGAAAAGCAGGCAGAGAATTCCCTGCTAGCACCTTCTCTGTGCCTGGGAAACAGAAGTGTTCCCATTGCTTCGCAGAATCGCTTTTGTGCAGAAAACAGTAACACTTGTTCAGAACGAAAGAAAGCACAGAGCCCCAGATTTTATGTTGTCCTGGAGAGCTTGCAGAGCACTGGGGAAAGGCAGGCAGAGAATTCCCTGCTAGCACCTTCTCTGTGCCTGGGAAGCAGAAGTGTTCACATTGCTTCGCAGAATCGCTTTTGTGCAGAAAACAATAACACTTGTTCAGAACGAAAGAAAGCACAGAGCCCCAGATTCTATGTTGTCCTGGAGAGCTTGCAGAGCACTGGGGAAAGGCAGGCAGAGAATTCCCTGCTAGCACCTTCTCTGTGCCTGGGAAGCAGTAGTCTTCACATTGCTTCGCAGAATCGCTTTTGTGCAGAAAACAGTAACACTTGTTCAGAAGGAAAGAAAGCACAGAGCCCCAGATTTTATGTTGTCCTGGAGAGCTTGCAGAGCACTGGGGAAAAGCAGGCAGAGAATTCCCTGCTAGCACCTTCTCTGTGCCTGGGAAACAGAAGTGTTCCCATTGCTTCGCAGAATCGCTTTTGTGCAGAAAACAGTAACACTTGTTCAGAACGAAAGAAAGCACAGAGCCCCAGATTTTATGTTGTCCTGGAGAGCTTGCAGAGCACTGGGGAAAAGCAGGCAGAGAATTCCCTGCTAGCACGTTCTCTGTGCCTGGGAAACATAAGTCTTCAAATTGCTTCGCAGAATCCCTTTTGTGCACAAAACAGTAACACTTGTTCAGAACGAAAGAAAGCACAGAGCCCCAGATTTTATGTTGTCCTGGAGAGCTTGCAGAGCACTGGGGAAAGGCAGGCAGAGAATTCCCTGCTAGCACCTTCTCTGTGCCTGGGAAACAGAAGTGTTCACATTCCTTCGCAGAATCGCTTTTGTGCAGAAAACAGTAACACTTGTTCAGAACAAAAGAAAGCACAGAGCCCCAGATTTTATGTTGTCCTGGAGAGCTTGCAGAGCACTGGGGAAAGGCAGGCAGAGAATTCCCTGCTAGCACCTTCTCTGTGCCTGGGAAGCAGAAGTTTTCCCATTGCTTCGCAGAATCGCTTTTGTGCAGAAAACAGTAACACTTGTTCAGAACGAAAGAAAGCACAGAGCCCCAGATTTTATGTTGTCCTGGAGAGCTTGCAGAGCACTGGGGAAAAGCAGGCAGAGAATTCCCTGCTAGCACCTTCTCTGTGCCTGGGAAACAGAAGTGTTCCCATTGCTTCGCAGAATCGCTTTTGTGCAGAAAACAGTAACACTTGTTCAGAACGAAAGAAAGCACAGAGCCCCAGATTTTATGTTGTCCTGGAGAGCTTGCAGAGCACTGGGGAAAGGCAGGCAGAGAATTCCCTGCTAGCACCTTCTCTGTGCCTGTTCACATTCCTTCGCAGAATCGCTTTTGTGCAGAAAACAGTAACACTTGTTCAGAACGAAAGAAAGCACAGAGCCCCAGATTTTATGTTGTCCTGGAGAGCTTGCAGAGCACTGGGGAAAAGCAGGCAGAGAATTCCCTGCTAGCACCTTCTCTGTGCCTGGGAAAGAGAAGTGTTCCCATTGCTTCGCAGAATCGCTTTTGTGCAGAAAACAGTAACACTTGTTCAGAACGAAAGAAAGCACAGAGCCCCAGATTTGCTGTTGTCCTGGAGAGCTTGCAGAGCACTGGGGAAAAGCAGGCAGAGAATTCCCTGCTAGCACCTTCTCTGTGCCTGGGAAGCAGAAGTGTTCACATTGCTTCGCAGAATCACTTTTCTGCAGAAAACAGTAACACTTGTTCAGAACGAAAGAAAGCACAGAGCCCCAGATTTGCTGTTGTCCTGGAGAGCTTGCAGAGCACTGGGGAAAAGCAGGCAGAGAATTCCCTGCTAGCACGTTCTCTGTGCCTGGGAAACATAAGTCTTCAAATTGCTTCGCAGAATCCCTTTTGTGCACAAAACAGTAACACTTGTTCAGAACGAAAGAAAGCACAGAGCCCCAGATTTTATGTTGTCCTGGAGAGCTTGCAGAGCACTGGGGAAAGGCAGGCAGAGAATTCCCTGCTAGCACGTTCTCTGTGCCTGGGAAGCAGAAGTGTTCACATTGCTTCGCAGAATCGCTTTTGTGCAGAAAACAATAACACTTGTTCAGAACGAAAGAAAGCACAGAGCCCCAGATTCTATGTTGTCCTGGAGAGCTTGCAGAGCACTGGGGAAAGGCAGGCAGAGAATTCCCTGCTAGCACCTTCTCTGTGCCTGGGAAGCAGTAGTCTTCACATTGCTTCGCAGAATCGCTTTTGTGCAGAAAACAGTAACACTTGTTCAGAAGGAAAGAAAGCACAGAGCCCCAGATTTTATGTTGTCCTGGAGAGCTTGCAGAGCACTGGGGAAAAGCAGGCAGAGAATTCCCTGCTAGCACCTTCTCTGTGCCTGGGAAACAGAAGTGTTCCCATTGCTTCGCAGAATCGCTTTTGTGCAGAAAACAGTAACACTTGTTCAGAACGAAACAAAGCACAGAGCCCCAGATTTTATGTTGTCCTGGAGAGCTTGCAGAGCACTGGGGAAAGGCAGGCAGAGAATTCCCTGCTAGCACCTTCTCTGTGCCTGTTCACATTCCTTCGCAGAATCGCTTTTGTGCAGAAAACAGTAACACTTGTTCAGAACGAAAGAAAGCACAGAGCCCCAGATTTTATGTTGTCCTGGAGAGCTTGCAGAGCACTGGGGAAAAGCAGGCAGAGAATTCCCTGCTAGCACCTTCTCTGTGCCTGGGAAACAGAAGTGTTCACATTGCTTCGCAGAATCACTTTTCTGCAGAAAACAGTAACACTTGTTCAGAACGAAAGAAAGCACAGAGCCCCAGATTTGCTGTTGTCCTGGAGAGCTTGCAGAGCACTGGGGAAAGGCAGGCAGAGAATTCCCTGCTAGCACCTTCTCTGTGCCTGGGAAGCAGAATTCTTCACATTGCTTCGCAGAATCGCTTTTGTGCAGAAAACAATAACACTTGTTCAGAAGGAAAGAAAGCACAGAGCCCCAGATTTTATGTTGTCCTGGAGAGCTTGCAGAGCACTGGGGAAAAGCAGGCAGAGATTTCCCTGCTAGCACGTTCTCTGTGCCTGGGAAACAGAAGTGTTCCCATTGCTTCGCAGAATCGCTTTTGTGCAGAAAACAATAACACTTGTTCAGAACGAAAGAAAGCACAGAGCCCCAGATTTTATGTTGTCCTGGAGAGCTTGCAGAGCACTGGGGAAAAGCAGGCAGAGAATTCCCTGCTAGCACCTTCTCTGTGCCTGGGAAGCAGAAGTGTTCCCATTGCTTCGCAGAATCGCTTTTGTGCAGAAAACAATAACACTTGTTCAGAACGAAAGAAAGCACAGAGCCCCAGATTCTATGTTGTCCTGGAGAGCTTGCAGAGCACTGGGGAAAGGCAGGCAGAGAATTCCCTGCTAGCACGTTCTCTGTGCCTGGGAAACATAAGTCTTCAAATTGCTTCGCAGAATCCCTTTTGTGCACAAAACAGTAACACTTGTTCAGAACGAAAGAAAGCACAGAGCCCCAGATTTTATGTTGTCCTGGAGAGCTTGCAGAGCACTGGGGAAAGGCAGGCAGAGAATTCCCTGCTAGCACCTTCTCTGTGCCTGGGAAACAGAAGTGTTCACATTCCTTCGCAGAATCGCTTTTGTGCAGAAAACAGTAACACTTGTTCAGAACAAAAGAAAGCACAGAGCCCCAGATTTTATGTTGTCCTGGAGAGCTTGCAGAGCACTGGGGAAAGGCAGGCAGAGAATTCCCTGCTAGCACCTTCTCTGTGCCTGGGAAGCAGAAGTTTTCCCATTGCTTCGCAGAATCGCTTTTGTGCAGAAAACAGTAACACTTGTTCAGAACGAAAGAAAGCACAGAGCCCCAGATTTTATGTTGTCCTGGAGAGCTTGCAGAGCACTGGGGAAAAGCAGGCAGAGAATTCCCTGCTAGCACCTTCTCTGTGCCTGGGAAACAGAAGTGTTCCCATTGCTTCGCAGAATCGCTTTTGTGCAGAAAACAGTAACACTTGTTCAGAACGAAAGAAAGCACAGAGCCCCAGATTTTATGTTGTCCTGGAGAGCTTGCAGAGCACTGGGGAAAGGCAGGCAGAGAATTCCCTGCTAGCACCTTCTCTGTGCCTGGGAAGCAGAAGTGTTCACATTGCTTCGCAGAATCGCTTTTGTGCAGAAAACAATAACACTTGTTCAGAACGAAAGAAAGCACAGAGCCCCAGATTCTATGTTGTCCTGGAGAGCTTGCAGAGCACTGGGGAAAGGCAGGCAGAGAATTCCCTGCTAGCACCTTCTCTGTGCCTGGGAAGCAGTAGTCTTCACATTGCTTCGCAGAATCGCTTTTGTGCAGAAAACAGTAACACTTGTTCAGAAGGAAAGAAAGCACAGAGCCCCAGATTTTATGTTGTCCTGGAGAGCTTGCAGAGCACTGGGGAAAAGCAGGCAGAGAATTCCCTGCTAGCACCTTCTCTGTGCCTGGGAAACAGAAGTGTTCCCATTGCTTCGCAGAATCGCTTTTGTGCAGAAAACAGTAACACTTGTTCAGAACGAAAGAAAGCACAGAGCCCCAGATTTTATGTTGTCCTGGAGAGCTTGCAGAGCACTGGGGAAAGGCAGGCAGAGAATTCCCTGCTAGCACCTTCTCTGTGCCTGTTCACATTCCTTCGCAGAATCGCTTTTGTGCAGAAAACAGTAACACTTGTTCAGAACGAAAGAAAGCACAGAGCCCCAGATTTTATGTTGTCCTGGAGAGCTTGCAGAGCACTGGGGAAAAGCAGGCAGAGAATTCCCTGCTAGCACGTTCTCTGTGCCTGGGAAACATAAGTCTTCAAATTGCTTCGCAGAATCCCTTTTGTGCACAAAACAGTAACACTTGTTCAGAACGAAAGAAAGCACAGAGCCCCAGATTTTATGTTGTCCTGGAGAGCTTGCAGAGCACTGGGGAAAGGCAGGCAGAGAATTCCCTGCTAGCACCTTCTCTGTGCCTGGGAAACAGAAGTGTTCACATTGCTTCGCAGAATCGCTTTTGTGCAGAAAACAGTAACACTTGTTCAGAACAAAAGAAAGCACAGAGCCCCAGATTTTATGTTGTCCTGGAGAGCTTGCAGAGCACTGGGGAAAGGCAGGCAGAGAATTCCCTGCTAGCACCTTCTCTGTGCCTGGGAAGCAGAAGTTTTCCCATTGCTTCGCAGAATCGCTTTTGTGCAGAAAACAGTAACACTTGTTCAGAACGAAAGAAAGCACAGAGCCCCAGATTTTATGTTGTCCTGGAGAGCTTGCAGAGCACTGGGGAAAAGCAGGCAGAGAATTCCCTGCTAGCACCTTCTCTGTGCCTGGGAAACAGAAGTGTTCCCATTGCTTCGCAGAATCGCTTTTGTGCAGAAAACAGTAACACTTGTTCAGAACGAAAGAAAGCACAGAGCCCCAGATTTTATGTTGTCCTGGAGAGCTTGCAGAGCACTGGGGAAAGGCAGGCAGAGAATTCCCTGCTAGCACCTTCTCTGTGCCTGTTCACATTCCTTCGCAGAATCGCTTTTGTGCAGAAAACAGTAACACTTGTTCAGAACGAAAGAAAGCACAGAGCCCCAGATTTTATGTTGTCCTGGAGAGCTTGCAGAGCACTGGGGAAAAGCAGGCAGAGAATTCCCTGCTAGCACCTTCTCTGTGCCTGGGAAAGAGAAGTGTTCCCATTGCTTCGCAGAATCGCTTTTGTGCAGAAAACAGTAACACTTGTTCAGAACGAAAGAAAGCACAGAGCCCCAGATTTGCTGTTGTCCTGGAGAGCTTGCAGAGCACTGGGGAAAAGCAGGCAGAGAATTCCCTGCTAGCACCTTCTCTGTGCCTGGGAAGCAGAAGTGTTCACATTGCTTCGCAGAATCACTTTTCTGCAGAAAACAGTAACACTTGTTCAGAACGAAAGAAAGCACAGAGCCCCAGATTTGCTGTTGTCCTGGAGAGCTTGCAGAGCACTGGGGAAAAGCAGGCAGAGAATTCCCTGCTAGCACGTTCTCTGTGCCTGGGAAACATAAGTCTTCAAATTGCTTCGCAGAATCCCTTTTGTGCACAAAACAGTAACACTTGTTCAGAACGAAAGAAAGCACAGAGCCCCAGATTTTATGTTGTCCTGGAGAGCTTGCAGAGCACTGGGGAAAGGCAGGCAGAGAATTCCCTGCTAGCACGTTCTCTGTGCCTGGGAAGCAGAAGTGTTCACATTGCTTCGCAGAATCGCTTTTGTGCAGAAAACAATAACACTTGTTCAGAACGAAAGAAAGCACAGAGCCCCAGATTCTATGTTGTCCTGGAGAGCTTGCAGAGCACTGGGGAAAGGCAGGCAGAGAATTCCCTGCTAGCACCTTCTCTGTGCCTGGGAAGCAGTAGTCTTCACATTGCTTCGCAGAATCGCTTTTGTGCAGAAAACAGTAACACTTGTTCAGAAGGAAAGAAAGCACAGAGCCCCAGATTTTATGTTGTCCTGGAGAGCTTGCAGAGCACTGGGGAAAAGCAGGCAGAGAATTCCCTGCTAGCACCTTCTCTGTGCCTGGGAAACAGAAGTGTTCCCATTGCTTCGCAGAATCGCTTTTGTGCAGAAAACAGTAACACTTGTTCAGAACGAAACAAAGCACAGAGCCCCAGATTTTATGTTGTCCTGGAGAGCTTGCAGAGCACTGGGGAAAGGCAGGCAGAGAATTCCCTGCTAGCACCTTCTCTGTGCCTGTTCACATTCCTTCGCAGAATCGCTTTTGTGCAGAAAACAGTAACACTTGTTCAGAACGAAAGAAAGCACAGAGCCCCAGATTTTATGTTGTCCTGGAGAGCTTGCAGAGCACTGGGGAAAAGCAGGCAGAGAATTCCCTGCTAGCACCTTCTCTGTGCCTGGGAAAGAGAAGTGTTCCCATTGCTTCGCAGAATCGCTTTTGTGCAGAAAACAGTAACACTTGTTCAGAACGAAAGAAAGCACAGAGCCCCAGATTTTATGTTGTCCTGGAGAGCTTGCAGAGCACTGGGGAAAAGCAGGCAGAGAATTCCCTGCTAGCACCTTCTCTGTGCCTGGGAAACAGAAGTGTTCACATTGCTTCGCAGAATCACTTTTCTGCAGAAAACAGTAACACTTGTTCAGAACGAAAGAAAGCACAGAGCCCCAGATTTGCTGTTGTCCTGGAGAGCTTGCAGAGCACTGGGGAAAGGCAGGCAGAGAATTCCCTGCTAGCACCTTCTCTGTGCCTGGGAAGCAGAATTCTTCACATTGCTTCGCAGAATCGCTTTTGTGCAGAAAACAATAACACTTGTTCAGAAGGAAAGAAAGCACAGAGCCCCAGATTTTATGTTGTCCTGGAGAGCTTGCAGAGCACTGGGGAAAAGCAGGCAGAGATTTCCCTGCTAGCACGTTCTCTGTGCCTGGGAAACAGAAGTGTTCCCATTGCTTCGCAGAATCGCTTTTGTGCAGAAAACAATAACACTTGTTCAGAACGAAAGAAAGCACAGAGCCCCAGATTTTATGTTGTCCTGGAGAGCTTGCAGAGCACTGGGGAAAAGCAGGCAGAGAATTCCCTGCTAGCACCTTCTCTGTGCCTGGGAAGCAGAAGTGTTCCCATTGCTTCGCAGAATCGCTTTTGTGCAGAAAACAATAACACTTGTTCAGAACGAAAGAAAGCACAGAGCCCCAGATTCTATGTTGTCCTGGAGAGCTTGCAGAGCACTGGGGAAAGGCAGGCAGAGAATTCCCTGCTAGCACCTTCTCTGTGCCTGTTCACATTGCTTCGCAGAATCGCTTTTGTGCAGAAAACAGTAACACTTGTTCAGACGAAAGAAAGCACAGAGCACCAGATTTTATGTTGTCCTGGAGAGCTTGCAGAGCACTGGGGAAAGGCAGGCAGAGAATTCCCTGCTAGCACCTTCTCTGTGCCTGTTCACATTGCTTCGCAGAATCGCTTTTGTGCAGAAAACAGTAACACTTGTTCAGACGAAAGAAAGCACAGAGCCCCAGATTTTATGTTGTCCTGGAGAGCTTGCAGAGCACTGGGGAAAGGCAGGCAGAGAATTCCCTGCTAGCACCTTCTCTGTGCCTGGGAAGCAGAAGTGTTCACATTGCTTCGCAGAATCACTTTTCTGCAGAAAACAGTAACACTTGTTCAGAACGAAAGAAAGCACAGAGCCCCAGATTTGCTGTTGTCCTGGAGAGCTTGCAGAGCACTGGGGAAAGGCAGGCAGAGAATTCCCTGCTAGCACCTTCTCTGTGCCTGGGAAGCAGAAGTCTTCACATTGCTTCGCAGAATCGCTTTTGTGCAGAAAACAGTAACACTTGTTCAGAAGGAAAGAAAGCACAGAGCCCCAGATTTTATGTTGTCCTGGAGAGCTTGCAGAGCACTGGGGAAAAGCAGGCAGAGAATTCCCTGCTAGCACCTTCTCTGTGCCTGGGAAACAGAAGTGTTCCCATTGCTTCGCAGAATCGCTTTTGTGCAGAAAACAGTAACACTTGTTCAGAACGAAACAAAGCACAGAGCCCCAGATTTTATGTTGTCCTGGAGAGCTTGCAGAGCACTGGGGAAAGGCAGGCAGAGAATTCACTGCTAGCACCTTCTCTGTGCCTGTTCACATTCCTTCGCAGAATCGCTTTTGTGCAGAAAACAGTAACACTTGTTCAGAACGAAAGAAAGCACAGAGCCCCAGATTTTATGTTGTCCTGGAGAGCTTGCAGAGCACTGGGGAAAAGCAGGCAGAGAATTCCCTGCTAGCACCTTCTCTGTGCCTGGGAAAGAGAAGTGTTCCCATTGCTTCGCAGAATCGCTTTTGTGCAGAAAACAGTAACACTTGTTCAGAACGAAAGAAAGCACAGAGCCCCAGATTTTATGTTGTCCTGGAGAGCTTGCAGAGCACTGGGGAAAAGCAGGCAGAGAATTCCCTGCTAGCACCTTCTCTGTGCCTGGGAAACAGAAGTGTTCACATTGCTTCGCAGAATCACTTTTCTGCAGAAAACAGTAACACTTGTTCAGAACGAAAGAAAGCACAGAGCCCCAGATTTGCTGTTGTCCTGGAGAGCTTGCAGAGCACTGGGGAAAGGCAGGCAGAGAATTCCCTGCTAGCACCTTCTCTGTGCCTGGGAAGCAGAATTCTTCACATTGCTTCGCAGAATCGCTTTTGTGCAGAAAACAATAACACTTGTTCAGAAGGAAAGAAAGCACAGAGCCCCAGATTTTATGTTGTCCTGGAGAGCTTGCAGAGCACTGGGGAAAAGCAGGCAGAGATTTCCCTGCTAGCACGTTCTCTGTGCCTGGGAAACAGAAGTGTTCCCATTGCTTCGCAGAATCGCTTTTGTGCAGAAAACAATAACACTTGTTCAGAACGAAAGAAAGCACAGAGCCCCAGATTTTATGTTGTCCTGGAGAGCTTGCAGAGCACTGGGGAAAAGCAGGCAGAGAATTCCCTGCTAGCACCTTCTCTGTGCCTGGGAAGCAGAAGTGTTCCCATTGCTTCGCAGAATCGCTTTTGTGCAGAAAACAATAACACTTGTTCAGAACGAAAGAAAGCACAGAGCCCCAGATTCTATGTTGTCCTGGAGAGCTTGCAGAGCACTGGGGAAAGGCAGGCAGAGAATTCCCTGCTAGCACCTTCTCTGTGCCTGTTCACATTGCTTCGCAGAATCGCTTTTGTGCAGAAAACAGTAACACTTGTTCAGACGAAAGAAAGCACAGAGCACCAGATTTTATGTTGTCCTGGAGAGCTTGCAGAGCACTGGGGAAAGGCAGGCAGAGAATTCCCTGCTAGCACCTTCTCTGTGCCTGTTCACATTGCTTCGCAGAATCGCTTTTGTGCAGAAAACAGTAACACTTGTTCAGACGAAAGAAAGCACAGAGCCCCAGATTTTATGTTGTCCTGGAGAGCTTGCAGAGCACTGGGGAAAGGCAGGCAGAGAATTCCCTGCTAGCACCTTCTCTGTGCCTGGGAAGCAGAAGTGTTCACATTGCTTCGCAGAATCACTTTTCTGCAGAAAACAGTAACACTTGTTCAGAACGAAAGAAAGCACAGAGCCCCAGATTTGCTGTTGTCCTGGAGAGCTTGCAGAGCACTGGGGAAAAGCAGGCAGAGAATTCCCTGCTAGCACGTTCTCTGTGCCTGGGAAACATAAGTCTTCAAATTGCTTCGCAGAATCCCTTTTGTGCACAAAACAGTAACACTTGTTCAGAACGAAAGAAAGCACAGAGCCCCAGATTTTATGTTGTCCTGGAGAGCTTGCAGAGCACTGCGGAAAGGCAGGCAGAGAATTCCCTGCTAGCACCTTCTCTGTGCCTGGGAAACAGAAGTGTTCACATTCCTTCGCAGAATCGCTTTTGTGCAGAAAACAGTAACACTTGTTCAGAACAAAAGAAAGCACAGAGCCCCAGATTTTATGTTGTCCTGGAGAGCTTGCAGAGCACTGGGGAAAGGCAGGCAGAGAATTCCCTGCTAGCACCTTCTCTGTGCCTGGGAAGCAGAAGTGTTCCCATTGCTTCGCAGAATCGCTTTTGTGCAGAAAACAGTAACACTTGTTCAGAACGAAAGAAAGCACAGAGCCCCAGATTTTATGTTGTCCTGGAGAGCTTGCAGAGCACTGGGGAAAAGCAGGCAGAGAATTCCCTGCTAGCACCTTCTCTGTGCCTGGGAAACAGAAGTGTTCCCATTGCTTCGCAGAATCGCTTTTGTGCAGAAAACAGTAACACTTGTTCAGAACGAAAGAAAGCACAGAGCCCCAGATTTTATGTTGTCCTGGAGAGCTTGCAGAGCACTGGGGAAAAGCAGGCAGAGAATTCCCTGCTAGCACCTTCTCTGTGCCTGGGAAGCAGGAGTGTTCACATTGCTTCGCAGAATCGCTTTTGTGCAGAAAACAATAACACTTGTTCAGAACGAAAGAAAGCACAGAGCCCCAGATTCTATGTTGTCCTGGAGAGCTTGCAGAGCACTGGGGAAAGGCAGGCAGAGAATTCCCTGCTAGCACCTTCTCTGTGCCTGGGAAGCAGAAGTGTTCACATTGCTTCGCAGAATCGCTTTTGTGCAGAAAACAGTAACACTTGTTCAGAACGAAAGAAAGCACAGAGCCCCAGATTTTATGTTGTCCTGGAGAGCTTGCAGAGCACTGGGGAAAAGCAGGCAGAGAATTCCCTGCTAGCACCTTCTCTGTGCCTGGGAAACAGAAGTGTTCACATTGCTTCGCAGAATCGCTTTTGTGCAGAAAACACTAACACTTTTTCAGAACGAAAGAAAGCACAGAGCCCCAGATTTTATGTTGTCCTGGAGAGCTTGCAGAGCACTGGGGAAAGGCAGGCAGAGAATTCCCTGCTAGCACCTTCTCTGTGCCTGTTCACATTCCTTCGCAGAATCGCTTTTGTGCAGAAAACAGTAACACTTGTTCAGAACGAAAGAAAGCACAGAGCCCCAGATTTGCTGTTGTCCTGGAGAGCTTGCAGAGCACTGGGGAAAAGCAGGCAGAGAATTCCCTGCTAGCACCTTCTCTGTGCCTGGGAAAGAGAAGTGTTCCCATTGCTTCGCAGAATCGCTTTTGTGCAGAAAACAGTAACACTTGTTCAGACGAAAGAAAGCACAGAGCCCCAGATTCTATGTTGTCCTGGAGAGCTTGCAGAGCACTGGGGAAAGGCAGGCAGAGAATTCCCTGCTAGCACCTTCTCTGTGCCTGGGAAACAGAAGTGTTCACATTGCTTGGCAGAATCGCTTTTGTGCAGAAAACAGTAACACTTGTTCAGAACGAAAGAAAGCACAGAGCCCCAGATTTTATGTTGTCCTGGAGAGCTTGCAGAGCACTGGGGAAAGGCAGGCAGAGAATCCCTGCTAGCACCTTCTCTGTGCCTGGGAAGCAGAAGTTTTCCCATTGCTTCGCAGAATCGCTTTTGTGCAGAAAACAGTAACACTTGTTCAGAACGAAAGAAAGCACAGAGCCCCAGATTTTATGTTGTCCTGGAGAGCTTGCAGTGCACTGGGGAAAGGCAGGCAGAGAATTCCCTGCTAGCACCTTCTCTGTGCCTGGGAAGCAGAAGTGTTCACATTGCTTCGCAGAATCGCTTTTGTGCAGAAAACAGTAACACTTGTTCAGAACGAAAGAAAGCACAGAGCCCCAGATTTTATGTTGTCCTGGAGAGCTTGCAGAGCACTGCGGAAAGGCAGGCAGAGAATTCCCTGCTAGCACCTTCTCTGTGCCTGGGAAACAGAAGTGTTCAGATTTCTTAGCAGTATCGCTTTTGTGCAGAAAACAGTAACACATGTTCAGAAGGAAAGAAAGCACAGAGCCCCATATTTTATGTTGTGCTGGAGAGCTTGCAGAGTACTGGGGAAAAGCAGGCAGAGAATTCCCTGCTAGCACCTTCTCTGTGCCTGGGAAGCAGAAGTGTTCACATTGCTTCGCAGAATCGCTTTTGTGCATAAAACAGTAACACTTGTTCAGAAGG
>NW_027436828.1:0-10000 GCF_047716275.1 Strix uralensis
TGCCGCACCCCCCCCCACACCCCCCCCCCGCTGCCGGATTGCGGGGGGGCAGCGCCCGCCGCCCCCCGCCGCGGGGGCGCAGAGCGAGGATGCCCGGGCCGGTCCCCGCCGCCGCCTGAGCGACCGGGACGGACCCCGGCCCGTCCGTCCGTCCCCCCCCCCGCTGCCCCCCCCCTCCCCAACCCCCCCCCCCGGCCCATGGGATGTGATGAGCTCCTCGCCGGCGCCGGCCTCAGCAGCGTAAGCCGCGGCTCTCGGCAGGATGGCTCGCTTCGGGGACGAGGTGCCGGCCCGTTACGGGGCAGGAGGCGGCGGGAGCGGCGGCCCCGGGGCCGCGGCGGGGGGCCGGGGCGCGGGGGGCCCTCGGCAGGGCGGCCCCCCCGGGGCGCAGAGGATGTACAAGCAGTCGATGGCCCAGCGAGCCCGCACCATGGCTCTCTACAACCCCATCCCCGTCCGGCAGAACTGCCTGACGGTCAACCGCTCCCTCTTCCTCTTCAGCGAGGACAACGTGGTGAGGAAATACGCCAAAAAGATCACCGAATGGCCATATCCTTTGGGGGGACCCCCACCACCGCCCCCCCTGCGCCCCGCGGCATGCCATCCGCCCCCCGGCCCTCCCCCCCCCCCCCCGACCCTGCACCCCACGCCCCGGGGCCTGCGCCGGCTCCTTGTCCCCACGCCGGGGACCCCATCCCATGTCCCCGTCGCCCTGACCTGTATTGGGGTCCCCGTCCCCAATTGGGGCTCCCCATCCCCATATTGGGGTCCCCCATCACCATGCTGGGGTCTCCATCCCCCCAACCTGCACTGGGGTCCCCATCCCATGTCCCCATCCCCCTGACCTGCATTGGGGTCCCTGTCCCATGTCCCCATCCCCTTGCCCTGCATTGGGGTCCCCATCCCCATATTGGGGTCCCCCATCACCATACTGGGGTCCCTGTCCCCCTGACCTGCATTGGGGTCCCCATCCCATGTCCCTGTCCCTCTGCCTTGCATCAGGGTCCCTGTCCCACGTCCCCGTCCCCCCAACCTGCATTGGGGTCCCCATCCCACATCCTCATCCCCCTGCCCTGCATTGGGGCTCCCCATCCCCATGTTGGGGTCCCCTATCCCCACGCTGGAGTCCCCGTCCCCCTGTCCTGCGTTGGGGACCCCATTTTCCTGCCCTGCACCAGCTCCCCATCCCTGTCCCCCTGCCCTGCGTTGGGGTGCCCGTCCCCATATTGGGGTCCCCCATCACTGCACTGGGAGCCCCATCCCCCTGCCCTGCCCTGGGTCCCCATCCCCATGTTGGGGACCCCGTCCCCTGCCCCCCTCCTCCGTCCCCCTGGCTGTGCCCTGAGCCAGTCCCTGGCCCTGCCCGATGGGTTTGGGGGGGTCCAGCTCATTCTGGGGGGCTGGGGGTAGGGGCACCCCACTGCACCAGCATCTCGCGGTGCCCTAATTGGGGAGGGGGGGGGCTGACCTGGCATCCCCATGTCCCTGCACCCCTCGGCACTGGGCTCAGCCCCCCCAGAGCCAGCAGAGCCCCTCTCCATCACCCCGGGGTTCCCCCGGACTCGGGGTGTCCCCAGGTTCCGTGTCCCCCCCCCAGGACTGACCTGCTGGGGCATTTGGGGGTGCGGGGCTGTTTTGGGGCATCGTTGTGGGGCTGCAGCTCCAGCCCCGCTGTCCTTGGGTGCCTCCTGTCCCCCCCCCTCCTCCTGCACCCCAAAACCCTCGGCCGAGGCAGCGTCACCCCAAAAGGGCCCCTGTCACCCAAAAAGCGCCACTGTCACCGCTCCTCGCGGCCGGGAGGGCCCTGCGCGGGCTGGGGGGCACCACGCGGTTTTGGGGGGCTGCCGAGGCAGCCGCGGGCTCACCGCCAGGTCCGGCCCGGCCGCGCTCCTGCCCGGAGCCTTTCGGGGTCCCCCCTGAAACCGGGGAGCGTTTGGGCAGCGGGTGCTGCCGGTGCCCCTCTGGGCGTGTGCGCCGCAGCCGCGGTGCCGTGGCCATGGGCGGCGGGGGGACGCGGCGGGCGCAGCACCGAAATGTCGGCCCCGGTGCGGGGACGGTGCTGCCGGCGCGGGGACCGAATCCCGGCGGGTGGGGGGGTGGTGTGGGGGGTTTTTTTTATTTTTTTTGCCGCGTGGAAGCAAATCTGGTGTGGCCGTGGCGTGGCCGTGGTGTGCCGCAGCAGGACGGGGTTCTCCCCCCCCACCCCCGCCCCCGGCAGCACCGTCCTGGCTGTGGCCTCCCCGGGGGCAGGACCCGGTGCCCGGCACATCGCCACCGCCATACCGGGGCCTGCTGCCGCGTGCCAACCGGGTCACGGGGCCGTGCGGTGGTGGCCGGTGGTGGCCGAGGGGCTTCGTGGCGGCGGGGAGGAGCCCCCGGGTGCGAGGGGGCGGCGGGGGGGGAGCTCCGGTTGGCCGGGGTTTTGGGGGGGGGGATGCTCGCACTGCGCCCCAAAGCCCGTCCCGCCGGGCACCGGCTCCCCGCGGTGGGTGGTGGCACGGCACAGGGCACCGGTGGGCACTGCCAGGGCCCCCCCGGGGCTGTGTCCCGGCTCGGGGGGGGCAGAGCTGGCCCTGGGTGCGTGTCCCCGCGGCCAGAGAGCTGTGCCGTGCCAGAGAGCCGCGCTGTGCCGGATAACCGTGCTGTGCCGGGGAGCCGCGCTGTGCCAGATCCTGCGCTGCATCGCCGTGCTGGGCTGGCCGCCGGGGCCGGGGCTCTGCTGCCCCGGATAAGTGCGCGGTGCCAGAGAGCTGTGCCGGGGAGCCGTGCCATGCCGGGGAGCTGTGCCGGGGAGCCGTGCTGTGCTGGGCAGCCGCGCCGTGCCAGAGCGCTGTGCCAGATAACCGTCCTGTGCCGGAGAGCCGTGCCGCGCTGGGTGGCTGAGCGGAATAGCCGTGCCAGGCAGCTGAGCTGGGCCGGGCAGCCCTGCCATGCCGTGTAACCGTGCCAGGCCACCCAGCCGTGTCAAATGTCTGTGCCACATCGCCCTGCCAGGCCAGGTAGCCGTGCTGGATGGCTGTGGCTGATAACCGGGCCGGGCCGGGTAGCCGTGCCATGCCGGAGGGCTGTGCCACACTGAATAGCCGTGCTGGATAGCCGTGCTGGGCCGGGTAGCCCTGCCATGCCGGATAGCCATGCCATGCTGGCCAGCCGTGCCGGATAGCTGTGATGTGCCAGGTAGCCATGCTGGATAGCTGGGTAGCCGTGCTGGATAGCTGTGCCATGTCGGATAGCCATGCTGGGTAGCTGTGCCATGCCAGATAGCTGTGCCGGATAGCCGTGCTGTGCCGGATAGCCATGCTGGATAGCCAGATAGCCATGCTGGATAGCCATGCCATGCTGGATAGCCATGCTGGATAGCCAGATAGCCATGCTGGATAGCCGTGCTGTGCCGGATAGCCATGCTGGATAGCCAGATAGCCATGCCGGATAGCCATGCCATGCCGGATAGCCATGCTGGATAGCTGGGTAGCCGTGCTGGATAGCCATGCTGGATAGCCATGCTGGATAGCCAGATAGCCATGCTGGATAGCCATGCCGTGCCAGATAGCCATGCTGGATAGCCAGATAGCCATGCTGGATAGCCGTGCCGTGCCGGATAGCCATGCTGGATAGCCAGATAGCCATGCTGGATAGCCATGCCGTGCCGGATAGCCATGCTGGATAGCTGGGTAGCCATGCCGGCTGTGGCTCCTGATGGCTGCGCGGGGCCGGCAGCACAACCGGGGGGTCCCGCTCTGCAGCCACGTAACGCGGCGCAGGAGTTGCCACAGGGCTGCAGGACGGGGAGGGGGGTGTCTCGAACCCCCCAGCCCCTGCTCGGCCGTCACCGCTGCCCGCCCGTGGTGCCGCAGCCACGGGGCAGGGTACGGGCACGGCGCTGCCGCCGTGGGCCGGGATGGGGGACGTGCTCAGCGACCGCAGACCCCGAAGCACGCGCCCGTCCCGGCGGCAGCACCGCACGCCAGCGGCGTCCTCGCTCGGGAGCCGGCGGGGCCGGGCGGGGGCCGTGTAGGTCTCCCCGGGTCCCGCTGTCACCAAGGCGCTTTGATCGCCGCCGGCTCCCGCCGGGCGAGAGGCTTCGTGCCGAGGAGCCGGGGCCGCCGGGTCGCGCCTTTGATGGGGAAATTAATGAGCCGCGGAGCACGTGGGCGCTGGTGGCAGCCGGGCCCCGCGTCCCTGCCGCCAACTGCTGCCGGCGTGGGGGGGTCCCGAACCCCCCTTCCCTTTGGGCGCCCCACCGGCCCCTCTCCTGCCTCGGTTTCCCCAGCCAGGCTGGTGTGGGGGGACCCCAGGCCCCCACGGGCTCGGCCCAGCCGGGTTTTCCTTGACTCGGCCGCACTCCTTTTGAATACATGATTTTAGCCACCATCATCGCGAACTGCATCGTCCTGGCGCTGGAGCAGCACCTGCCCGACGAGGACAAGACCCCCATGTCAGAGCGGCTGGTGAGCGCGGGGCTGGCAGGGGGCTGCGGTGGGGGTCCCCAGCCACCCCTGGGGCTCTGGTGAGGGTCCCTGGCCACCTTTGGGGCTCCAGCGAGGGTCCCTGGCCACCTCTGGGGCTGCAGTGGGGGTCTCTGGCCACCTTTGGGGCTCTGGTGAGGGTCCCTGGCCACCTTTGGGACTCCAGCGAGGGTCCGTGGCCACTTCTGGGGCTCTGGTGAGGGTCCCTGGGGCTCTGGTGAGGGTCTCTGGCCACCTATGGGGCTCTGGTGGGGGTCCCCAGCCGCCTTTGGAGCTCTGATGAGGGTCCCCGGCCACCTTTGGGGCTCTGCTGAAGGTCCCTGGCCACCTCCAGGGCTCCAGAGAGGGTCCCCAGCCACCTTTGGAGCTCTAGTGAGGGTCCCTGGCCACCTTTGAGGCTCTGGTGCGGGTCCCCTGGCGTGGGTGGCAGGACCGGGCCCAGCTGCCAGCCAGCACCACCCGCAGCCGGCACCCGGCACACGATGGCCGCGGCTCCCGGTCCCCCCGGTCCCACCAGTGTCCCAGTTTCTTCCTCACTGGGAATCTGGGCCACGCCGGGAGCGGCGGCCGCCTCCGCCCCGTGGCACCACGAGAGGAGGGGGGCGATGGGACCGGTGACTGCCCCAGCTGCCCCCCAGGGCTGGGGGTGTTCGGGGGGGGGGGGGGGCATCCCCGTGTCCCCTTCCCCGTCACCTCACGCCTGTCCCCGTCCCCAGGACGACACGGAGCCGTACTTCATCGGCATCTTTTGCTTCGAGGCGGGGATCAAGATCATCGCGCTGGGCTTCGCCTTCCACAAAGGCTCCTACTTGCGCAACGGCTGGAACGTGATGGACTTCGTGGTCGTCCTCACCGGGTGAGGCCCCGCGGACACGGGGGGGACATGGCGGGGGGACATGTCCCCCCCCCCCCCCCACACACGTGTCAGCCCCGCGCCCGGCAGCAGCCCCAGGCGTGGGCGCACAGGCCGTAGGACACCCCCCCCCCCAAGCCTGCGCCGCGGAGCACACGTCCGCACACGCGTGTGCCCGTACACATGCACACACGCGTGCGCGGGGCCCCCGTGTGCCCGGGGCTGCCCCCGCGGCTGATCCCGGCGTCACCGGGCCCCGGGCGAGACGTTAATTATCGCCTGCGGCGCTCGTCCCCTTCCCCACGGCAGCAAGTGCCTCTTAGCGCTGTCACAATATTTCCCGGCGCTGCCACTCACCGGCGCTTCGGCGACGGCCCCCCCAAGCCCCCGCCTGGCCGCTGCCCCCCCCCCGCCGGCCGCAGCAGCCCCCCGGCCCCCCCCCGGTGTGTCCCACTGGGAGAAGCTGCTGGGGAAACTGAGGCAGGGAGCGGCGGGGGGACAGCTCGGCCCCTGCCCCCCGTGTCCCGCGGCCCCCCCGGCACTCGCCCACCTCAGCGGCTGCTTTTTGGCTGCTTCCCTTTGCCCTTCCCCACCCCCTCCCCAGCTCCCCCCTCTCACCCAACTCCCCCCCCTCCTGCACCCAGCTCCCCCCTCGCTCCCTGCACCCCCCACCCACTCCCCCTGCACCCCCCGCCCCCCACTCCCACCTCTTGCCCCCCTCTTGCCCCCCCCCAGCCTCAGCGCCCACCCCCCCCCAATGAATGAGCCGCAGCATCACCAGGGCAACGGGGGGGGGGGGGATGAATGAACTTGGGGGACCCGCGGCGGGATGAAGGGGGGTGATGGGGATGGGGGGGGGCGGCCGGTTGCCGTGGCGACAGGCAGCAGGAGGGGACCCTCTGCGGTGCTGGGGGGGGCTGTGGGGCCGTCAATGAGCCCCCCGGGGTGCGTCCGGGCTCCTGGGACCCCCCCACTGCCACCCGGCTCCTTGAGGACCCGCGGGCTGGTGCTGGCCGGGGGCTGCGAGCCCCAGGGCTGGGCCCAGCTCCGGCGTCAGCACCGGCAGCGCCGCCGCGCTCGGCCCGGAGGAGCTAAATATAGCCCAGCGCTGCCGCCCGCGCTGCCGGCACCGGCCCTGGGCACGTGGCCCTGCGGCGGGGACGTGGGGGCTCTTGGTGGCCGTGACGGCACGGCCGTGGGCTCACGGCCCTGTGGTAGGGATGTGGGGGCTTTTGGTGGCCGTGATGGCACAGTGGCCGTGCGGTGGGGACGTGGGGGCTCTCGGTGGCCATGCCGGTGTAGCCGTGTGGCATGTGGTGGCCCACGGAGAATGTGTGGCACTGCTCAGACGTGGGGGCTCTTGGTGGCCGTAATGACACGGCCGTGGGCTTGTGGCCGTGTGGTGGGGACATGGGGGCTTTTGGTGACCGTGATGGCACAGTGGCCGTGCGGTGGGGACGTGGGGGCTCGTGGTGGCCGTGACGGCATGGCCGTGTGCTCGTGGCTGTGTGGTGGGGATGTAGGGGCTTTTGGTGGCCATAATGGCATGGCCATAGGCTTGTGGCCCTGTGGTGGGGACGTGGGGGGTCTTGGTGGCCATGACGACGCGGCCATGGGCTCGTGGCCGTGTGGTGGGGATGTGGGGGCTTGTGGTGGCCGTGATGGCATGGCCGTGGGCTTGTGGCCATGTGGTGGGGATGTGGGGGCTTTTGGTGGCTATGACAGCACAGCCATGGGCTCGTGGCCATGCAGTGGGGGTATGGGGGCTCATCATGGCCATGACGGTGTAGCCATGGGGCACATGGTGGCCCATGGAGGATGTGTGACACTGCTGGGACCTGTGGGGAGGTACGTGGCCCAGCTGAGACGTGGGGGCTCTTGGTGGCCATAACGGCACAGCCATGGGCTTGTGGCCGTGTGGTGGGGATGTGGGGGCCCTTGGTGGCTGTGATGGTACAGTCATGGGCTCGTGGCCATGTGGTGGGGACGTGGGGGCTCTTGGTGGCCATAACAGCATGACCGTGGGCTCGTGGCCGTGTGGTGGGGACTCTTGGTGGCCATGATGGCACAGTGGCCATGTGGTGGGGACATGGGAGCTCTTGGTGGCCGTGACAGCACGGCCATGGGCTCGTGGCCATGCAGTGGGGATGTGGGGGCTCATCATGGCTGTGCCAGTGTAGCCGTGTGGCACATGGTGGCCCACAGAGGATGTGTGACACTGCTGGGACCCGTGGGGGCTCTTGGTAGCCACGGTGGCACAGCCCGTAGGGGGGCGCGTGGCCCAGCTGGCATACAGTGGCCCATGGGCTCTTGGTGACCACAGTGGCACGGCGGTGGGGGGTCCCTGGCCGGGTCGGGGTACTGGCCATGGTGGGGGCGGGGGGGTTTCCCTGCCCGCTGACCCCCCCTCGCCCGCAGCATCCTGGCCACGGTGGGCTCCCAGTTCGACCTGCGGACGCTGCGGGCCGTGCGCGTGCTCCGGCCCCTCAAGCTGGTCTCGGGGATCCCAAGTGAGTGGCGGGGGGGGGGTGGGGGGAGCTCGGGGGGGGGTCTCTGGGGGGGCCGCAGCCGCTCAGCCCCGTCTGGCGCAGGTTTACAAGTCGTCCTCAAGTCCATCATGAAGGCGATGATCCCGCTGCTGCAGATCGGGCTCCTCCTCTTCTTCGCGATCCTCATCTTCGCCATCATAGGATTAGAGTTTTATATGGGCAAATTCCACACCACCTGCTTCGACCTGGTGACGGGTAGGTCTGACCCCCCCAACCCCCCCCAACCCCCCCCAACCCCCCTGCCCCCCCCGCCCCTCCCTGCCCACCTCCCGCCCCTGCCCTGCCTCAGTTTCCCCCCTGGGGAGGGGCTCAGCACCCGCCGTGGGGCTGGGACTGGGGCCGGGGGGGGTCGGCTCCTTCCCCCCCCCCCCCCCATCTCCCTGGGCCCGTGGCCCGCACCCGATATGGAACGGCCTAATTACTTCTCTCCCCTGATGAAGATGCCGTTAATTGGCGGGAGCTATTTCTGCACGGCAGCCGCGTCAGCACGGTGGGGGTGGGGGCACTCAAGGAGGCTGCTGGGGGGGGATGGGGGGGGTCTGACAGCCCCATGGGGGTCACCCCATGACCCCAAAATCCCCCCTGGGTGAACACAGCCCTGAGGGGGGGATGGGGGGGGTCTGACAGCCCCACAGGGGTCACCCCACAACCCCAACCCCCCCCCTGGGTGAACACAGGGATGGGGGGGTCCAGGCTGGGGGGGGTCTGACAGCCCCATGGGTGTCACCCCATGACCTCAACCCCCCCCCCGGGTGAACGCAGCCCTGAGCGGGGGATGGGGGGGGGTCTGACAGCCCCATAGGGGTCACCCCACAACCCCACCCCCCCCCCCCCCGGGTGAACACAGCCTGAGGGGGGGTGCAGGGGGCTCTGACAGCCCCACGGGGGTCACCCCATGACCCCAAACCCCCCCTGGGTGAACGCAGGGATGGAAGGGGGGTCCGAGTTGGGCTGGGGGGGGGTCCATAGCAAACCCCAGATCCGTGCCCCCCCCCCCCCAGACGAGATCAAGGTGGAGGTCCCCTGCGGGACGGACGAGCCGGCCCGGATCTGCCCCAACGGCACCAAGTGCAAGAAGTACTGGGAGGGCCCCAACTACGGCATCACCCAGTTCGACAACATCCTCTTCGCCGTCCTGACCGTCTTCCAGTGCATCACCATGGAAGGGTGGACAGACCTCCTCTACTATGTGAGCCCCGCGGGGGGGGCGGGGGGGGCATGGGGGGGCCCCCTCCTCCACCCCGGCCCCCTCTTTCCCCATCGAAGCCGCCTTTTCCCCCCGCGTTGTCGTCCCCGGAGGGGGGTCCCCGGGGGGTCCCTGCTGACCGCTCCCATGCTCCGGCAGTGCTGGGGGGGTGTGTGTGTGTGGGGGGGGGGGAATGGGGTGTGGTGGCTCCCCCCCCCCCAAAAAATAAGCTGGAGGCAGAGCAGGAGGGTACCCGAAAAACGGCACTGGGGCCCCCCCTCTGTGGGCAGCCCCAAGTCCTGCAGGGATGCTCTGCATCCTCCCTGCCCCCCCGAGTGCCCCCCAGCACCACGTGTCCCCCCAAGTCTCCCCCCTGACCCCCCATGGCCTTCCTGCCCCCCCCCAAGTCTCCCCCTGGCACCACGTGTCCCCCCTGGCCCCCCAAGTCTCTGCCCTGGCCCCCCATGTCCTCCCTGGCCCCCCCGAGCCCCCCCGGCATCACATGTCCCCCCTGGCCCCCCGAGTGTCCCCTGGTACTATGTGTCCTCCCTGACCCCCCATGTCCCCCCCCCGAACCACGTGTCCCCCCTGGCCCCCCAAGTCTCCCCTATGGCCCCCTCAAGTCCCCCCCCGGCACCACGTGTTCCCCCTAGTGTCCCCCAGAACCACGTGTCCCCCCTCGCCCCCCAAGTCCCCCCCCCTCGGCACCCCATGTTCTCCCGGCCCCCCCATGACCCCCCCGTGGCCCAGCAGGGCGTGGGGAGCGTGGCTGGGGGATTTGGGGTGCCACCAGCCCCCGGTGGGGGGGGACACCGGAGCTGCTGTGCCACCCTCCGTCCCTTCACCTATACCCAGCCACAGAAATGGGGCCGTACCCCTGTCCCCCCCCCACCCCCCCCGGCTCGTAGGACCCCCCACCCCTGACCCCTCCTTCCCCCCCCCAGAG